>NC_074669.1:2878301-2956127 GCF_029448725.1 Salvelinus fontinalis
TGACCCTTGATACTCTGTCGTACCTAAATGTGTCAAGCAGACACTCACATCAACACCACTATCCCAGAAACCCTGGATCCACTCCAATTTGCACACCACCGCCCCAACAGATTCAAAGATGATGCGATCTCTATTGCACTCTATCCCTTTCCCTCCTGGACAAAAGGAAGACCTATGTGAGAATGCTATTCATTGACAACAGCACCATAGTGCCCTGAAAGCTCATCACTAAGCTATGGATCCTTGGACTAAACCCCTCACTCTGCAACTGGATCCTGAACTTCCTGACGGGCCACCCCCAGGTGGTGAGGGTAGGCAACAGCACATTCGCCACGCTGATCCTCAACACAGGGGGCGCCTCAGGGGTGCGTGCTTAGACCCCGCCGGTAATCCCTTTTCACCAACGATTGTGCACGCCTACAACACCATGATTAAGTTTGCTGAAAACACAATCGTGGCAGGCCAGATCACCGACGACGACGAGACAGCCTATAGGGAGGTCAGTGACCTGGGAGTGTGGTGCCAGGACAACAACCTTTCCCTCAACATCAGCAAGACAAAGGAGATGATCGTGGACTACAGGAAATGGAGGGCCGAGCACGCCCCCATCCACATCGATGAGGCTGTAGTGGAGCAGATCGAGAGCTTCAAGTTCCTTGGTGGAAACAACATGGTCCACACACACTGTCGTAAAGCGGGCACGACAACGCCTCTTCACCCTCAGGAGGCAGAAAATATATTGCATGGTTCCTCAGATCCTCAAAGGGAAAGGTGTTCCTCAGTGGGACCGAGCTCCCTGCCATCCAGGACCTCTATACCAGGCGGTGTCAGAGGAACACCTTTCTGTCTGTGTACCGCACGACAAGCACCCGGACTATCTGCGTTGACCCCCTCAGCACCAACTCTATTGACTCATCACATACGCTGCTACTGTTTATCATCTATCCTGTTGCCTAGTCACTTTATCTCTACCTATATGTATATATCTACCTCAGTTACCACTCCATTGAGTCTATTGCAGTCATTATTATGAGCCGTCCTCCCCTCAGCAGCCTCCACTGATAGACACACATACACCAGTCTAAATTGCTCTATAATAGTTCAGACATCCCGTCTCACCTTTTTCTCCAGAGCAGCCTCCTCTACAGGGCAGCACACATGTACTATGTGTTGGTTAGAAAGCTGACAGACGACACAAATTGGCTCCTCGTCGTTGTGACAGAATAGCTTCAGCTTCTCATTGTGAAGAAGGCACCGCTCCTCCTCTGTGCTCTCCTCTCCCCTGGTCGTCCTCTGCTCTGTAAACATGTCGGCTGCTATCTTTAGCGCCAGGTTGATAGGAGGCCTCTCTGAGCTCGACGTGGTCCGACACACGGGGCATTGTCTGCCTCCCTTCCATTCCCACAATTTTTGTAAACACTCCTTACAGGAGTTATGGCCACATTTCAGCAGGACGGGAAGGCTGAATACCTCACAACACACAGGACAAAGCAGGTCCTCCTCGGAGAGTGAAGCTTGGCTTGTTGGTTTTGCTGTCATTTGATTCTAGATTCTGTTCCTGCAACCTTACTACCCTAGAATAAAGAGATTATATTCTAGATTCGGTTCCTGCAACCTCACCTCTCTAACTACGAAATGTTTTGTGATCTCAGTGTTGGTGGTGTGAACCTTTGTCAATGCTGACAGACTAGCTGGACTTGTTTTAGTTAAAGTTCAGAGCAAATTATTGCATGTAAAGTATCACTTCCTCATTGCTAAATTCAACTGGTCTTTATTGTAACTTACCGTCAGGTGGAAAGGGCTGTTGCGACAGACACTGCCTGGAGTGGAGTGAGTCATGACATGACATTTACAGTATGTCCATATTTGGGTTGTTCTTCCTGAATACCTTGCTGTAGATGGACCTGTTTTACACAGCTTGTATCTCACATGCTTAAAGGAGTCGATAATGTAGACACATTATCTCTAGCTACAATATTAGTATCTCTAAATGGGGTTTGTTGTAAATGTAACAAAAAAACATAACAAGAATGAACACAATCATTTTCTAATTCTTATAACATTCATTCATTACCCATTTATAACACTTTCATAACCCATTTATAACACATTCATAACCCACACATAATACAATCATTGCCCATTCATAACCCATTCATAACCCACACATAATACAATCATTACCCATTCATAACCCATTCATAACCCACACATAATACAATCATAACCCATTCATAACCCATTCATAACCCACACATAATACAATCATCACCCATTCATAACCCATTCATAACCCACACATAATACAATCATAACCCATTCATAACCCATTCAGAACCCAATCATAACCCATTCATAACATGGAATATGAGTAATGTAAGATATGTCAACATTATTAAAGTGGCATTATTTAGAGTGCATTGTATAAAGTGACTAGTGATCCATTTATTAAAGTGGCCAGTGATTGGGTCTCCATGAAGGCAGGGGCCTCTCTGAGTTAGTAATTGCTGTTTAACAGTCAGATGGCCTTGAGATAGAAGCTGTTTTTCAGTCTCTCGGTCCCAGCAGTGATGCACCTGTACTGACCTCGCCTTCTGGATGGTAGCGGGGTGAACAGGCAGTGGCTCGGGTGGTTGTTGTCCTTGAGGATCTTTTTGGCCTTCCTGTGACATCGGGTGCTGTAGGTGTCCTGGAGGGCAGGCAGTTTTCCCCCGGTGATGCATTGTGTCTCTGGAGAGCCTTGCGGTTGAGGGCGGTGCAGTTGCCATACCAGCCCGACAGGATGCTCTCAATTGTGCATCTGTCAAAGTTTGTCAGGGTTTTGGTTGACAAGACACATTTCTTCAGCCTCCTGAGGTTGAAGAGGCTCTGCTGCGCCTTCTTCACCACACTGTCTGGGTGGGTGGACCGTTTGTCATTGATGTGTATGCCGAGGAACTTAAAGCTTCCACCTTTTCCACTGCTTTCCCTTCAATGTGGATAAGAGGGTGATCTCTCTACTGTTTCCTGAAGTCCACGATCATCTCTTTTGTTTGTTGACGTTGAGTGAGAGGTTGTTTTCCTGACACCACACTTCGAGTACCCTCACCTCCTCCCTGTAGGCTGTCTCATCGTTGTTGATAATCAAGCCCACTACTGTTGTGTCATCTGCAAACTTGACTTGGAGGTGTGCATGGCCACGCAGTCATGGGTGAACAGGGAGTACAGGAGGGGGCTGAGCATGTACCCTTGTAGGGCCCTAGTGTTAAGGATCGGTGATGTGGAGGTGTTGTTTCCTACCTTCACCACCTGGGGGGCGGCCCGTCAGGAAGTCCAGGACCCAATTGCACAGGGCGGGGTTCAGACCCAGGGCCTCAAGCTTAATGATAAGCTTGGAGGGTACTATGGTTTTGAATGCTGAGCTATAGTCAATGAACAGCACAAATGCTGCCATCTATCCACGGTTTCTGGTTAGCGTAGGTTTTAATAGGGTAAACCATCTCCTCTACACTTCTTGATAAACTCAGTAACCGTCTCAGTATATACGTCGATATTATTCTCTAAAGCTACGTGGAATATATCCCAGTCCGCGTGATCAAAACAATCCAGAAGCGGGGATTCCGATTGGTCAGACCAGCGTTGAATTGTCCTTAGCACGGGTAATTCCTGTTTGAGTTTCTGCCTATAGGAAGGGAGGAGCAAAATGGAGTCGTGGTCAGATGTTCCAAAATGGCGTCCACAGAGAGGGCTGTTTCGCTTCAAACTTTGCACTATTTTGTTTTTTTAATGTATTAATTCTTACATTGTTAACCCAGAAAATCACATACAGCCGGGATGAACTATTGTATATCAGAGCGGTGGTAACTCACCAGCACTTCCAGCATTACGACCAAGAATAGAACTTTCCCGAAATTGCTCCTTTTTTTTGCACCACCCAGGGCAAATTAACTGATTCCAGAGGCCGACCCAAAACAACGCCGGGCGGAGAAGAGGTAGTCGGAGCAGTCTTCTAGTCAGAGGCACGCACACCACCCACTGTTTCCTAGTATATTACTCGCTAGTGTTCAGTCCCTAGATAACAAAGTAGACGAGATCAGGGCAAGGGTTTCTTTCCAGAGAGGCATCAGGGATTGTAACATAATCTTTTTCATGGAAACATGGTTCCCTCGGGATATACTGTCGGAGTAGGTCCATACATCTGAATTCTCAGTTCATCACGTCGACAGGAATAAACATCTCTTTGTGAAGAAGAAGGGCGGGGGTGTATGTTTCATGATTAACCACTCATTGTGTAATTGTAACAACATACAGGAACTCAAGTCTTTTTGTTCAACCTACCTAGAATACCTCACAATCAAATGCCGACCGTAATATCTCCCAAGAGTATTCTCTTCGATTATTGTCAGAGCCGTGTATAGCATCCCTCAAGCCGATACCACGACTGCCCTCAAGGAACTTCACTGACTTTATGCAAACTGAAAACCATGTATATCCCGAGGCTGCATTTACTGTAGCTAGGGTCTTTTAACAAAGCAAATTTGAGGAAAAGGCTACCGAAATTCTATCAGCATGTTGACTGTCGTACTCACGCTGGAAAAACGCTCTACCATTACTACCATTATGGATGGGTCTGGGATATGAACTGACCTGGGTGTCTCTCTCTCACTGTGGGGCTGGATGGGTCTGGGATATGAACTGACCTGGGTGTCTCTCTCTCACTGCGGGGATGGATGGGTCTGGGATATGAACTGACCTGGGTGTATCTCTCTCACTGTGGGGCTGGATGGGTCTGGGATATGAACTGACCTGGGTGTCTCTCTCTCACTGCGGGGCTGGATGGGTCTGGGATATGAACTGACCTGGGTGTCTCTCTCTCACTGCGGGGCTGGATGGGTCTGGGATCTGAACTGACCTGGGTGTCTCTCTCTCACTGTGGTGCTGGATGGGTCTGGGATATGAACTGACCTGGGTGTCTCTCTCTCACTGCGGGGCTGGATGGGTCTGGGATATGAACTGACCTGGGTGTCTCTCTCTCACTGCGGGGCTGGATGGGTCTGGGATCTGAACTGACCTGGGTGTCTCTCTCTCACTGCGGGGCTGGATGGGTCTGGGATATGAACTGACCTGGGTGTATCTCTCTCACTGTGGTGCTGGATGGGTCTGGGATATGAACTGACCTGGGTGTCTCTCTCTCACTGCGGGGCTGGATGGGTCTGGGATATGAACTGACCTGGGTGTCTCTCTCTCACTGCGGGGTGGGTCTGGCATCTGAACTGTGAGAGGAGAGCAGATGGCAGCTATAAACATAGTCTAACGAACGCTGGCTGTTCCTAATGGCTGGCTGGTCCGAGTGGCTGGCTGGTCCGAGTGGCTGGCTGCTCCTAATGGCTGGCTGGTCCTAATGGCTGGCTGGTCCTAATGGCTGGCTGGTCCTAGTTGCTGGCTGGTCCTAGTTGCTGGCTGGTCCGAGTGGCTGGCTGGTCCTAGTTGCTGGCTGGTCCTAATGGCTGGCTGGTCCTAGTTGCTGGCTGGTCCTAGTTGCTGGCTGGTCCTAGTTGCTGGCTGGTCCGAGTGGCTGGCTGCTCCTAATGGCTGGCTGGTCCTAGTTGCTGGCTGCTCCTAATGGCTGGCTGGTCCTAGTTGCTGGCTGGTCCTAGTTGCTGGCTGGTCCTAGTTGCTGGCTGCTCCTAGTTGCTGGCTGCTCCTAATGGCTGGCTGGTCCTAGTTGCTAGCTGCTCCTAATGGCTGGCTGGTCCTAGTTGCTGGCTGCTCCTAATGGCTGGCTGGTCCTAGTTGCTGGCTGGTCCGAGTGGCTGGCTGGTCCTAGTTGCTGGCTGGTCCTAGTTGCTGGAGAGATGGTTGTCTTTCTAGAAGGTTCTCCCATCTCCACAGAGGGACTCTGGAGCTCTGTCAGAGTGATCATCGGGTTCTTGGTCACCTCCCTGACCAAGGCCCTTCTCCCCCGATTGCTGTTTGGCCGGACGGCCAGCTATAGGAAGAACTTCTTCCATTTAAGAATGATGGAGGCCACTGTGTACTTGGGGACCTTCAATGATGCAGACATTTTTAGTACCCTTCCCCAAATCCGTGCCTCGACACAATCCTGTCTCGGAGCTCTACGTACAATTCCTTTGACCTCTTGGCTTGGTTTGTGCTCTGAAATACACTGTCAACTGTGGGACTTTATATAGACAAGTGTGTGCCTTTCCAAATCATGTCCAATCAATTGAATTTACCACAGGTGGACTCCAATCAAGTTGTAGAAACATCTCAAGGATGATCAATGGAAACAGGATGAACCTGAGCTCAAATTCGATTCTGAATACGTTGTACGGGTACGTAGGTACCTGCTTTTTTATTAAAATCTGTTTGCACTTTGTGTGTACATTGATGTAGATATTGTCAATTCAACATATTTATTGTATTGAATGGTATCCTACAATGGCATATAAGCTACTTAATGGCAAGCAGAGGCAAATGTATCATTCTCCACATTTATTGTCAGTTTCATTAAGGACTTTTCCCCGTAAAAAAGAACCAGGTGAGAGAGTTCCATAACTTTCATTTCCACTTGGACACACACACGCACGCACGCACGCACGCACGCACGCATGCACGCACACACACACACACACACACACACACACACACACACACACACACAAAAGTGCTAGAATGAAGCCTAGGCAACCATGGGGGGTGATAAGTGCCATAATTTAGCCTCGTGAAGCTACTCTCACCGCGTCACCTAGTGTCTTCCTAGCGCCTTAAAATACCGCCATGAATTAACTGTAAATGGAGACAAGGTTTTTTTCTAAGGCGTCAAACTGCCGACACGTTCATGTCACGTGACATTTACACTTCACGTGTCAGTTTGCTTGTAAGTTTATTATGAAAGATCTCACCATAAACACCTTAAAAACTTTTACTTGTACAGTGGGTATAGAAAGTCACCACTCTCATTCAAAATGTTCATCTTTTGTTGCCTTACAGCCTGAAATGAAAAGACACAAAATCTGACTTTTTACGGCTCTATTTACACACACTAACACAAATATCCAAGTAAATTAATTATAAAAACTCTTAAAATTAATTACAATTTATTTGGATAAGTGGACACACTTGGTCCTGGTCCTGAGTTAATACTTGGTGGAAGCACCTTTTGATTGAATTACAACCAGAGTCTCTTTGAATACGTCTCTACTAACTGTTGAACACCTAGACTGTGCAATATTTGCCCATTCTTCCTTACAGAATTGTTCAAGCCCACTCACGGACTGGTGGCCGTAGCAGTCAGACGTCTTTGTCTTTGTCTTGTCCCGTGTATATATCTTTTTCATTTTCTTCGCATGTATTTTGTATATATTTAATATTTTTAACCTCGATTTCAACATACTCTCCTGCAGCCCGCTTCACCCAATGTGGTATGGATCTGATATTTTTTTATGCTTTAGAACCGGAAACCCTAACAGAAGCTAGCCAGCTAACTAGCTAGTAGCCAGCTAGCCACTGTTAGCGGTTATCAGTTAACCTTAGCCCGGTCAACTCCTGCCAGTCTGCACAGCGCGATTCAACCCAGAACATACCGGTCCACTTTTTCTCCGCCAAATCTCCACATCTCCGGATTCCTACCGCAAGCTCTTCTTTAAACCTAATCCCAAAACCTGCTGTAATACAAGACCTGCAACCGCTCTCCAAACTACATTTTCCGGTCCATAAAGAAACCTTTGAATAAACTGAAACCGGAAAGCAGCAGCCCTACTAGGAAGATGTACAAGACCTTGTCCCCCCTCCTCTTTTGACAAATACAAACACTTTGTGGAACCCAATGACAGTTATCCCAAAAGAAATCTCCAATAATTGCCTGTATCTTGGCCAGAAGGCCAGACCGTGGCTCTAAACATGACAACCGATGCCACAGTTGCAGAGGCAACCACATTGTTAACAAGAATTGTGCGTCCCCTTGTATGACATATGAGATAACAACCAATGCCATCTCCTCATCCTCCCTTCCACCATTTCAACCACCCCATTCTAATTGTTTTCTATTGTCCCCTCATCCCCTACGTACACTCCAAGATATTTAAAACCTGCCTTACACCATTCCAGCCCCCCTGGCAAAGCCATGATCCCTCCAGACCATTTCCCAATCTGTAAAGCACAACTTTTTTCCCAATTTACCTTTGCAGAAGATATTCCCCTAAACCTATCAACCATGAGACTCAAACCATCCACCTCCGCTTGATTTTTCACTAAAATAACTACATAACAGCATAGGCTGAGAGACGAACAAAAGGAATATCCTCTAAAAATGTACACCCCTTCAATGCAACTTCTAATGCTATTTTGTAGTGACTCTATGGGGATGGCAAATAACATTCTCAACAAAAAACACCCCTGCCTAAAACCTCTACACACTTTAAAAGAAGCACTCAAGCCACCATTAACTTTGAAAACACTTTCAATGTCACCACATATCACCCTAATCATGGCAATAAAACCAGAGCTGAAACCAAATGCCTCAAAGGTGCGTCATAGGTATTGACATTCAACTCGTTCAAATGCCTTTTCCTGATCAATTGAAATTAGACCAGCATCCAACCCAATAGCCCTAGAGACGTCCACAAAATCCAGAATGAGGGAAATGTTATCCCCTATCTGCCTGCCGGAAACACAGTAGGACTGGTCCGTGTGTATGATTTGCCACATCACCTCCCTCAGCCTGTTGGACAAAGCCTTGGACAGGATCTTATAATCAGTGTACAATAGGGCCACCGGCCTCCAGTTCTTCACCTCCCTAGAGTCACCCTTTTTTGGCTTTAGGGTGAGGACAGCCCGTCTGCATCTTATTGGTAGTAACCCTCCGTGTCGTGTCTTTGATTATGCCAGATTAATTGCTATGACATGCTATTCTATAAAATAATTTCTCCGTAATTATTATTACCTGATTGACCGAATCATGTAAATGTTAATTAACTAGAGAGGGACACCACGAAATAATATTTATAGAGCTGTTATCTTTCGAATAAACTCTTAAAGATTTAGTACGATTTTACATCCATAAGTCACATTAATCGTCATTTTATTCAGTCTCATCTGAAAGTTGTAAGTCCTTGGTTATCTGCAAGAATCCTGGCTAACAAGTTGAATCAGCAATACAAAATTGGGTTTAATTATTTATTTACTAAATACCTAACTAATCACACAGAAACACACATACACAATTAAATCATAACTTGATCACAAATTACGTCATACAGAAAACGTCCCTAGCGGGCGGAATAGATATGACAGCTTGTTACACAAAGGGAAGGGGGGAGTCCTAGTGAAAGAGCGGGAGACTTGAACATAGGCGAGCTGTGCTATCGTAAATACAGTATCTTATGCATTCTAAATTACCGCCCATTTGAAGAGGAAAATGCAATCAATATTTACTCTGAGCTGCACTTCAGTAGGTTGGTGGTAGATGGACCGTGTCGCCAACCCGAGTCCTCTGTCCTTTGAAGAATGACTCTGGTAGTCACGGAATACGTTGGAGTAACGTTGGTGTAGTAGACGGGATACTTGGACTGTCCTTCCTAACCTGCGTTTAGCTGTTCCTAACTCAACGGCTAGGAGATATCACTTCTGTAGTGAATACGAGTTCAAAGTTCATACCATTCACAATCAAAGTCCATGCTGATGTTGGCTTAGTTCTGTAGTTATCTGAACCATTCTGACACCGGATCGTCATCCTAGCGTACCCGGAACAGAAAGTTATATTCTTGTCCTTGGCTTTTATAGTGGAGGGAGAGGGGTGTGTCTGAAAAGTTTATAACAGATGACTCTTCACAGGGGCGGGCCACTGTGAGCAGAGGAAAACTTATGAAAGCACAGATCTCTCATTTGGAAGCTAAAATTACATTTCACCTCTTCACAAATAATGTCATATTCAAACATTTGAATTAAACAACAATTCCATGTGAATCCGATACCTCTGACGTTTAGACTTTCCACAGTAGAGTTTATGTCATTCTATCATTGATGAGAATGTGTCAGAGGGCAACCGAACTGACATAATATACCTTAAGTACCACCGCATATGTTCAGTTGGTCGGATTACCAGAATATAGTTAATTTCCCCCAACTTCTGATGTTACCCAGAATCTCTATGTTAACCCATGGGTTTCCTTATGTCACATCAGTTATAGTAGGGAGAGAGAAAAAGGGGGAAAGAGGTATTTATGACTGTCATAAACCTACCCCCACTGCCAACGTCATGACAGTAGTAACCCTCCGTTCAAACTGTCGTTAACTACTGCTAGCCAATCCTCTCCCAACATAGCCCAAAAAGACTTAAAAAAGACAACGGGAAGCCCATCAATGCCTGGTGCCCTTCCATTTTCCATGCCTTTTAATATAGCTCCTGCAAAGACAATGGTTGCTCTAGCTCAACCTGAGCGTCTGCAGCCACCTGTGGGAGCCCACCAAGGAACTGATGTGTCACTGTTATATCCTCTTTATACTCACACTTGTAGAGCTCAGCATAGAACTCTACTGCCCTCTTTATACTCACACGTGTAGAGCTCAGCATAGAACTCTACTGCCCTCTTTATACTCACACTAGTAGAGCTCAGCATAGAACTCTACTGCCCTCTTTATACTCACACGTGTAGAGCTCAGCATAGAACTCTACTGCCCTCTTTATACTCACACTTGTAGAGCTCAGCATAGAACTCTACTGCCCTCTTTATACTCAGACTTGTGAGTATAAAGCATTTCTCTCTCTGCCTCCGAGCATTTCTCTCTCTGCTTCCCTGAAGTCTTTCGTGGTTAAAATGGATAATTCAGAGTACCATTCAGAAATGTTCTTATAGAATAGATGTTTCGGCGGTTGTCGGTCTTCGCAGGGTTAACATCACCTTACATAATTTCACAAATAATTTAATCTTTACACATTCATTTCATACAATAATTATATGCAAACCCCATAATTGAGAAATGTACATATTCAGAGATTTAGTCCTGTGTGTTTCCTGTCCTCTCTGAGGTCACCAAATGAAACACACTCGACATATCCGTCCCTTAAGTGTCCACGGACTGTTGAAGAGATACAAAACATGTCTTTTGAGACCTCCACCTCTCCCAGAAGGTCGAGAGACAGAGAGACAAAGAGAGAGACAGAGAGAGTGGCGTGGTCATTTCCTGTATTACTAAACATTGAGAGAGCAAACCATACACAAGTCAGAGTTATATTATAAAGTCCATCTTTAATTAGATGAGCTTCACCATAGCCCTTTTTGACTCTCAGATCAATTCAGTGTCTATAAATGAATTCTCTGAGAGTGCTTACAAAACAGTTCTTAGTATCATTTATAGCCGAGACACACCCATCTCAACTCACATGACGAATAACAGATCTTAGGAACATTACAAAGGAAGACTTTACTTGAGAGAGGAGTATCCCATAGCCAGACAGCATTAGCTATAAATTATCGTTCAGTTTGCTCTCTTAGACAAGGTTCTAATCTCGTTCTTGGTACCACTTAGGACCAAAACATTACCTCATCCAATGGCATATATCAATTGTCAATTCTAGATACCCCCATCTCAAATACACCCCCTCCTGGACTAGCTCACCGAGACAGTGAGCCTCTTAGCTCATATACTAGGTCAAGGTAAGGGCAACCTCAGAGGAGCCATACAATAGTTACAGACACATTCCCATAAGAAGACAAGCCTCCATTCTGTCCTCCTCCCCTTCTGATATTCTTCATAGCATCACATGGTTTAACAGATATATTGACATATGAAGACAAGCCAGACCTCTCCCCTGTCTGGGCCACTAGTGACTAAGCCCTGGGAGAAAAGAGAGGAAAATGCAACTGCCAACAGTATTATCCAAAAGAAAACATCCTAATCACAAATATCTCACATAAGCATTATGTAAATAAAACGTCTTATTTATCAATGTCACCTAACTAATTCTGATTCAGCCATGACAAGAGTGAGAGATTTACAGAGAGAGTCCGTTTCACATTTACCTTTTAGATCGAAGCCCATATAGAATTGTCATGACGTTGGCCTGGGGGTAGGTTTATGACAGTCATAAATACCTCTTTCCCCCTTTTTCTCTCTCCCTACTATAACTGATGTGACATAAGAAAACCCCTTGGTTAACATAGAGATTCTGGGAACATCAGAAGTGGGGGGAAATTAACTATATTCTGGTAATCCGACCAACTGAACATATGCGGTGGTACTTAAGGTATATTATGTCAGTTCGGTTGCCCTCTGACACATTCTCATCAGTGATAGAATGACAGAAACTCTACTGTGGAAAGTCTAAACATCAGAGGTATCGGATTCACATGGAATTGTTGTTTAATTCAAATGTTTGAATATGACATTATTTGTGAAGAGGTGAAATGTAATTTTAGCTTCCAAATGAGAGATCTGGGCTTTCATAAGTTTTCCTCTGCTCACAGTGGCCCGCACCTGTGAAGAGGCATGGGTTATAAACTTTTCAGACACACCCCTCTCCCTCCACTATTAAAGCCATTGACAAGAATATAACTTTCTGTTCCGGGGACGCTAGGATGACGATCCGGTGTCAGGGATGGTTCAGATAATAACTACAGAACCAAGCCAACAGCAGCATGGACTTTGATTGTGAATGGTATGAACTTTGAACTAGTATTCACTACAGAAGGGATACCTCCTAGCCATTGAGTTAGCAACAGCTGCTACAAACGTAGGTTAGGAAGGACAGTCAGAGTATCCCGTCTACTACACACGACGTTACTCCAACGTATCCAGTGATCACCAGAGACATTCTTCAAAGGACAGAGGACTCGGGTTGGCGACACGGTCCATCTACCACCAACCTACTGAAGTGCAGCTCAGAGTAAATATTTATTGCATTTTCCTTTTCCAAATGGGCGGTAATTTAGAATGCATAAGATACTGTATTTACGATAGCACAGCTTCGCCTCTGTTCCAGTCTCCCGCTCTTTCACTAAAATCCTGGCCCTTTTCTTTGTGTAACAAGCTGTCATATCTATTCCTCCCGCTAGGGACGTTTTTCTGTATGACGTAATTTGTGATCAAGTTATGATTTCATTGTGTATGTGTGATTCTGTGTGATTAGTTAGGTATTTAGTAAATAAATAATTAAACCCAATTTTGTATTGCTGATTCAACTTGTTAGCCAGGATTCTTGCAGATAATCAAGGATTTACAACTTTCAGATGAGACTGAATAAACTGACGATTAATGTGACTGCTATGGATGTAAAATTTAAGAATTTATTCGAAAGATAACAGCTCTATAAATATTATTTCGTGGTGTCCCTCTCTAGTTAATTATGTTTACATGATTAGTTCAATCAGGTAAAATTAATTACGGAGAAATTAATTTATAGAATAGCATGTCATAGCAATTAATCTGGCATAGTCAAAGACACGACAACACCATAGAGCCTTCAGACTTCTGATACCAATGTTGTCATTTACCAGACAGTCTTATCAAACCATAGAGCCTTCAGACTTCTGATTCCAATGTTGTCATTTACCAGACACTCTTATCAAACCATAGAGCCTTCAGACTTCTGATACCAATGTTGTCATTTACCAGACACTCTTATCAAACCATAGAGCCTTCAGACTTCTGATACCAATGTTGTCATTTACCAGACAGTCTTATCAAACCATAGAGCCTTCAGACTTCTGATACCAATGTTGTCATTTACCAGACACTCTTATCAAACCATAGAGCCTTCAGACTTCTGATACCAATGTTGTCATTTACCAGACAGTCTTATCAAACCATAGAGCCTTCAGACTTCTGATACCAATGTTGTCATTTACCAGACAGTCTTATCACACCATAGAGCCTTCAGACTACTGATACCAATGTTGTCATTTACCAGACACTCTTATCAAACCATAGAGCCTTCAGACTTCTGATTCCAATGTTGTCATTTACCAGACACTCTTATCAAACCATAGAGCCTTCAGACTTCTGACACCAATGCAGGATGAAAGGGGGCATTACTAACCACTATAGAAATTGTATAGATGTTTTTTACAACAATGTTTTTACAAATTACAGGTCTTAAAAGTATCTTGTCAGAAAATACATAGGATTGTAGTTCAGGCCAGTGAAATACAGATGACAAAATACTCAGAAATCATTGAAATATGTACTATATCAAATACACTTTTAACAGAAATACTGCCTATCTCTGTCTCCACATTATCTTCTGTAAAGTGTTGAAGGGAAGTCCTGCTGTTGGAAGTGTACTCCACCCAAAAGCCACTCTCCAATTAGGGCCACATCCTAGTTAAGCAGTACACCTTGCTGCAGTCAGGTCTTTATGCCCGTTTGGTGAGCCACCATGCGGCTGGTGGATCTCCAACCCAGCCACTCTCTCAAAGACTATGGACCTCTTGAGGAACTCTTGATGTAGTTTTCATTGGTATGGTGGCCAAAGACATTTCATTTAGAGTTTTGACTTAAAGGAATACTTCAGGATTTAGGCAATAAAGCCTTTTATTTACTTCCCCAGAGTCAGATGAACTTGTGGATAACATTTGCGGTGACAGAAATTGACTGAGGTACGATGTAATTAAGTAAGATGACTGTCACGATCGTCTATAGGAGAGAGAGATGACCAAGGCGCAGCATGTGCAAAATACATCTTCTTTATTATAAGAAGGAAAACGAAACAACAAACGTGAAGCTAATAAAGAACTAGTGCACACATGCAACATAGAACATAGACAATTACCCACAAATACATGATGCCTATGGCCACCTTAAATATGGCTCCCAATCAGAGACAAATGAAAAACATCTGTCTCTGATTGAGAACCACTCAGGCAACCATAGACATAACTAGACACATACACTCAACCATAGACTTCCCTAGAAACATTCACTCAACACAAACCCATACACTCTAACAAATCCCCCTAGACACTACAACCACCCAAGACAAGACAAAAACACAAACATACCCCATGTCACACCCTGACCTAACTAAACTAATAAAGAAAACAAAGAATACTAAGGCCAGGGCGTGACAATGACATATAGTTAGTCTTAAAGGTACTAAACTGAGTTATTGTGTGAAGAAGATACAATGAAGAAAACATTGTGCCACTAAAACTGAACAAGAACAGTGTGTCACACACATTCCTCTTTCTGGTCCTCTTGTCTAAACCAAATGTTGTAGGCAGAGTGCCAAGAGAGCTTCTGGGTAGGGGCAGCATCCTGTTGTTGAGAGAGAAGTCACGACAACAGCTCAGCATTAGGGTCGACAACTGAGATGTGTCAGTTCTCAGAAACATGTTCCTAGAACTGAAACCACACCCTGACCACACCGCGAGTTTCAGCTAACAGCTGAGCAGCATGATTTAGATTAAACCCTGATATGTGCCTTTTGCAAACTGCTTGTGTAAGATGGTGACACTTGAATCTCATGTAAAAGAGTGTCTATATAAGAGCTCTGTTGTTCCTGAATCATTGCTCTCTCTACCATGCACCCTGAGTGATGGTTGACCTCATGTCTCCTCATCTTAATACAGCTGTTGTTCCTGAATCATTGGTCTATCTACCATGCACCCTGAGTGATGGTTGACCTCATGTCTCCACATCTTAATACAGCTGTTGTTCCTGAATCATTGGTCTCTCTACCATGCACCCTGAGTGACCAGCCTCATGCCTCCACATATTAATGCAGCTGTTGTTCCTGAATCGTTGGTCTCTCTACCATGCACCCTGAGTGATGGTTGACCTCATGTCTCCACATCTTAATAAAGCTGTTGTTCCTGAATCATTGGTCTCTCTACCATGCACCCTGAGTGACCAGCCTCATGTCTCCTCATCTTAATAAAGCTGTTGTTCCTGAATCATTGGTCTCTCTACCATGCACCCTGAGTGACCAGCCTCATGTCTCCTCATCTTAATACAGCTGTTGTTCCTGAATCATTGGTCTGTCTACCATGCACCCTGAGTGACCAGCCTCATGTCTCCACATCTTAATACAGCTGTTGTTCCTGAATCATTGGTCTGTCTACCATGCACCCTGAGTGATGGTTGACCTCATGTCTTCACATCTTAATACAGCTGTTGTTACTGAATCATTGGTCTCTCTACCATGCACCCTGAGTGATGGTTGACCTCATGTCTCCACATCTTAATACAGCTGTTGTTCCTGAATCACTGGTCTCTCTACCATGCACCCTGAGTGATGGTTGACCTCATGTCTCCTCATCTTAATAAAGCTGTTGTTCCTGAATCATTGGTCTCTCTACCATGCACCCTGAGTGACCAGCCTCATGTCTCCTCATCTTAATAAAGCTGTTGTTCCTGAATCATTGGTCTCTCTACCATGCACCCTGAGTGACCAGCCTCATGTCTCCTCATCTTAATACAGCTGTTGTTCCTGAATCATTGGTCTGTCTACCATGCACCCTGAGTGACCAGCCTCATGTCTCCACATCTTAATACAGCTGTTGTTCCTGAATCATTGGTCTGTCTACCATGCACCCTGAGTGACCAGCCTCATGTCTCCTCATCTTAATACAGCTGTTGTTCCTGAATCATTGGTCTGTCTACCATGCACCCTGAGTGACCAGCCTCATGTCTCCACATCTTAATACAGCTGTTGGTTCTGAATCATTGGTCTCTCTTCCATGCACCCTGAGTGACCAGCCTCATGTCTCCACATCTTAATAAAGCTGTTGTTCCTGAATCTTTGGTCTCTCTACCATGCACCCTGAGTGACCAGCCTCATGTCTCCTCATCTTAATAAAGCTGTTGTTCCTGAATCATTGGTCTCTCTACCATGCACCCTGAGTGACCAGCCTCATGTCTCCACATCTTAATACAGCTGTTGGTTCTGAATCATTGGTCTCTCTGCCATGCACCCTGAGTGACCAGCCTCATGTCTCCACATCTTAATACAGCTGTTGTTCCTGAATCATTGGTCTCTCTACCATGCACCCTGAGTGACCAGCCTCATGTCTCCTCATCTTAATAAAGCTGTTGTTCCTGAATCATTGGTCTCTCTACCATGCACCCTGAGTGACCAGCCTCATGTCTCCTCATCTTAATACAGCTGTTGTTCCTGAATCATTGGTCTGTCTACCATGCACCCTGAGTGACCAGCCTCATGTCTCCACATCTTAATACAGCTGTTGTTCCTGAATCATTGGTCTGTCTACCATGCACCCTGAGTGACCAGCCTCATGTCTCCTCATCTTAATACAGCTGTTGTTCCTGAATCATTGGTCTGTCTACCATGCACCCTGAGTGACCAGCCTCATGTCTCCACATCTTAATACAGCTGTTGGTTCTGAATCATTGGTCTCTCTTCCATGCACCCTGAGTGACCAGCCTCATGTCTCCACATCTTAATAAAGCTGTTGTTCCTGAATCTTTGGTCTCTCTACCATGCACCCTGAGTGACCAGCCTCATGTCTCCTCATCTTAATAAAGCTGTTGTTCCTGAATCATTGGTCTCTCTACCATGCACCCTGAGTGACCAGCCTCATGTCTCCACATCTTAATACAGCTGTTGGTTCTGAATCATTGGTCTCTCTACCATGCACCCTGAGTGACCAGCCTCATGTCTCCACATCTTAATACAGCTGTTGTTCCTGAATCATTGGTCTCTCTACCATGCACCCTGAGTGACCAGCCTCATGTCTCCTCATCTTAATAAAGCTGTTGTTCCTGAATCATTGGTCTCTCTACCATGCACCCTGAGTGACCAGCCTCATGTCTCCACATCTTAATACAGCTGTTGGTTCTGAATCATTGGTCTCTCTACCATGCACCCTGAGTGACCAGCCTCATGTCTCCACATCTTAATACAGCTGTTGGTTCTGAATCATTGATCTCTCTACCATGCACCCTGAGTGACCAGCCTCATGCCTCCACATATTATTAATACAGCTGTTGTTTCTGAATACAGTTTTTAAGAGATTGCCCAGTGATTATACTCTGAGGAGAGCTAGGTATTTTATTTAGCATTTTGAAATCCTTTTGAAAGTGATTTGTGAAACATTTATTTTTAATAAAACTCCATGACATTTCCCTGTTTAAACCGGTCCTTTGCCTCCAGTGTCCTGGTCCTGAAAACACCCTACAGACTGAGTATTCTACTACCAGTGACGGGGAAAACACACATACCATAAAGATCAATGTATGAAAATAAACTAGTAAATACTTGTATTATGTAATGTATCTAATGTAACATATTTATTTTAAATATAAAATGTATTTGGAAGTAGATGGACCAAACAGCAACAACATTCTCAGTAACGGTGACAAAACCTTTTTTCTTGCTTCTTGACAATGATACTGTTGTTATCTACCTTAGTTGAGCAAGTCACTCTGGAGAAGATAAAGGACTCAAATGGAAATGTATATGTGAAAATTAACATACCAAATTTACCGCAAAGCACACTGGGTATTATTATTGGCCTTGTTTGGGGGCGGAGCTCATTAGACTAATACTCAGCATGCTTTACAATATTTTATTTTTACTTTTACATTTGAGTCATTTAGCAGACGCTCTGTTAGGTGCATTCGTCTTCAGACAGCTGGGTGAGACAACAATATATTGCAATCGTATCAAGTACATTTTCCCTCAACTAAATATTTATCAACATTTTTTATTACACATTAATATTCAGTTAATTTACCAGATGCTCTTATCACACCATAGTGCTGATACCAATGTTATCATTTAGCAGACAGTCTTATCACACCATAGTACTATCATACTGCTGATACCAATGTTATCATTTAGCAGACAGTCTTATCACACCATAGTACTATCATACTGCTGATACCAATATTGTCATTTACCAAACAGTCTTATCACATCATAGTACTATCAGACTGCTGATACCAATGTTGTCATTTACCAGACAGTCTTATCACACCATAGTAGTATCATACTGCTGATACCAATGTTGTCATTTAGCAGACAGTCTTATCACACCATAGTACTATCAGACTGCTGATACCAGACAGTCTTATCACACCATAGTACTATCATACTGCTGATACCAATGTTGTCATTTACCAGATGCTCTTATCACACCATAGTGCTGATACCAGTGTTGTCATTTAGCAGACAGTCTTATCACACCATAGTGCTATCAGACTGCTGATACCAGACAGTCTTATCACACCATAGTACTATCAGACTGCTGATACCAATGTTGTCATTTAGCAGACAGTCTTATCACACCATAGTGCTATCAGACTGCTGATACCAATGTTGTCATTTAGCAGACACTCTTATCAAACCATATTACATTCAGACTTCTGATACATTTCCATTTACATTTTAGTCATTTAGCAGACACTCTTATCCAGAGCGACTTACAGTAGAGTGCATACATTTCATTACATTTTTTTTTTTTTTTACATACAAGGATATCCCTACCGGCCAAACCCTCCCTAACCCGGACGACGCTATGCCAATTGTGCTTCGCCCCACGGATCTCCCGGTTGCGGCCGGCTGCGACAGAGCCTGGGCGCGAACCCAGAGACTCTGGTGGCGCAGCTAGCACTGCGATGCAGTGCCCTAGACCACTGCGCCACCCGGGAGATAGGGAATACCAATGTTGTCATTTAGCAGACAGTCTTATCAAACCATAGAGCCTTCAGACTTCTGATTCCAATGTTGTAATTTACCAGACACTCTTATCAAACCATAGAGCCTTCAGACTTCTGATTCCAATGTTGTAATTTACCAGACACTCTTATCAAACCATAGAGCCTTCAGACTTCTGATACCAATGTTGTCATTTAGCAGACACTCTTATCACACCATAGAGCCTTCAGACTTCTGATACCAATGTTGTCATTTAGCAGACACTCTTATCACACCATAGAGCCTTCAGACTTCTGATACCAATGTTGTCATTTAGCAGACAGTCTTATCAAACCATAGAGCCTTCAGACTACTGATACCAATGTTGTCATTTAGCAGACAGTCTTATCAAACCATAGAGCCTTCAGACTACTGATACCAATGTTGTCATTTAGCAGACACTCTTATCACACCATAGAGCCTTCAGACTTCTGATACCAATGCAGGATGAAAGGGGGCATTACTAACCACTATAGAAATTGTATAGATGTTTTTTACAACAATGTTTTTACAAATTACAGGTCTTAAAAGTATCTTGTCAGAAAATACATAGGATTGTAGTTCAGGCCAGTGAAATACAGAAGACAAAATACTTAAAAGTCATTGAAATATGTACTATATCAAATACATTTAACAGAAATACTGCCTATCTCTGTCTCCACATTGTCTTCTGTAAAGTGTTGAAGGGAAGTCCTGCTGTTGGAAGTGTACTCCACCCAAAAGCCACTCTCCAATTAGGGCCACATCCTAGTTAAGCAGTACACCTTGCTGCAGTCAGGTCTTTATGCCCGTTTGGTGAGCCACCATGCGGCTGGTGGATCTCCAACCCAGCCACTATCTCAGAGACTATGGACCTCTTGAGGAACTCTTCTGATGTAGTTTTCATTGGTATGGTGGCCAAAGACATTTCAGTTAGAGTTTTGACTTAAAGGAATACTTCAGGATTTAGGCAATGAAGCCCTTTATCTACTTCCCCAGAGTCAGATGAACTTGTGGATAACATTTGTGGTGACAGAAATTGACTGAGGTACGAGGTAATTAAGTAAGATGACATACAGTTAGTCTTAAAGGTACTAAACTGAGTTATTGTGTGAAGAAGATACAATGAAGAAAACATTGTGCCACTAAAACTGAACTAGAACAGTGTGTCACACACATTCCTCTTTCTGGTCCTCTGTCGAAACCAAATGTTGTAGGCAGAGTGCCAATAGAGCTTCTGGGTAGGGGCAGCATCCTGTTGTTGATAGAGAAGTCACGACAAAAGCTCAGCATTAGGGTCGACAACTGAGATGTGTCAGTTCTCAGAAACATGTTCCTAGAACTGAAACCACACCCTGGCCACACCGCGAGTTTCAGCTAACAGCTGAGCAGCATGATTTAGATTAAACCCTGATATGTGCCTTTTGCAAGCTGCTTGTGTAAGATGGTGACACTTGAATCTCATGTAAAATAGTGTCTATATAAGAGCTCTGTTGTTCCTGAATCATTGGTCTCTTTACCATGCACCCTGAGTGACCAGTCTCATGTCTCCACGTCTTAATACAGCTGTTGTTTCTGAATACAGCTGTTGTTTCTATACTCTGAGGAGAGCTAGGTATTTTATTTAGCATTTTGAAATCCTTTTGAAAGTAATTTGTGAAACATTTATTTTTCATAAAACGCCATGACATTTCCCTGTTTAAACCGGTCCTTTGCCTCCAGTGTCCTGGTCCTGAAAACACACTACAGACGGAGTATTTTACTACCAGTGACGGGGAAAACACACATACCATAAAGATCAATGTATGAAAATAAACTAGTAAATACTTGTATTATGTAATGTATCTAATGTAACATAATTATTTTATACATATACAAAATGTATTTGGAAGTAGATGGACCAAACAGCAACAACATTCTCAGTAACGGTGACAAAACCTTTTTTCTTGCTTCTTGACAATGATACTGTTGTTATCTACCTTAGTTGAGCAAGTCACTCTGGAGAAGATAAATGACTCAAATGGAAATGTATATGTGAAAATTAACATACCAAATGAACTGCAAAGCACACTGGGTATTATTATTGGCCTTGTTTGGGGGCGGAGCTCATTAGAATAATTCTCAGCATACTTTACAATATTTAATTTTTATGTTGTCATTTACCAAACAGTCTTATCACATCATAGTACTATCAGACTGCTGATACCAATGTTGTCATTTACCAGACAGTCTTATCACACCATAGTGCTATCATACTGCTGATACCAATGCAGGGTGAAAGGGGGACCACAAGATGTGAACCGCTATAAAACAAATAGTATAGAAAAGTATTTAGTGTTTAGAAAAGACAAACTACATTGTAGTGCAGTTCAGCCCAGTGTGATTCAAAAGACAAAATACTCTGAAGTAATTAAAATACGTATTTCAAATACATGTAACATGAATAATGACCATCTCTGTCTACTACCCAACACACTGTAACACTTCCTTATCAAATAAACCACACCCCCTCTACAAACCACACCCCCAGTCCAGTAGAGGCCACTCCCTGTCCTCTGGTGTAGAGTTCCATGAAACAGAAAGTCATCTTTCACACTGAACAGAAAGTCATCTTTCACACTGCTTAACCTACGGGAGAGAGCACCAAAATGGCAGAGAATCAGGAACTGTTCTTTTGCTCCATCTGTCTGGATCTACTGAAGGATCCGGTGACTACTGCCTGTGGACACAGTTACTGTATGGGCTGTATTAAAGAATGCTGGGATCAGGATGATCTGAAAGGTTTCTACAGCTGTCCACAGTGCAGACAGACCTTTATCCCAAGGCCTGTTCTGAACAGGAGCACTGTGCTGGCTGAGGTGGTGGAGAAACTGAAGAAGACACAACTCCAGGCTGCTCCCCCTCCTGCTCTGTGCTATGCTGGACCTGGAGATGTGGTGTGTGATGTCTGCACTGGGACCAGAAAGCAGAAAGCCCTCATGTCCTGTCTGGTGTGTCTGGCCTCTTACTGTGAGACTCACCTCCAACCTCACTATGAATCTCCTGCTTGGAAGAAGCACAAGCTGGTCAAAGCCACCGCACAACTACAGGAGAAGATCTGCTCTCATCATGACAAACTGCTGGAGGTTTACTGTCGTACCGATCAGCAGTGTATCTGTCTGATGTGTACAATGGATGAACATAAAGGCCATGATACAGTGTCAGCTGCAGCAGAGAGGACTGAGAAACAGGTAAGACCAGAACAACTTGTTGGTGACTGTCTGACAAAGAAATAATTAAAGATACAGTAGGAACTAAATCTGTTTGAATATGAGAGAATTCAAATGAAATGGATCCACAAATATGAACACAAACCTTGAGTATATAGATATGTTAACCCAGATTCTCCAAATGTTTCACCATTTTCTAAAGTCAAACACTATTATCATTCTGAATGGCCTTTTATGAGTTCAAAGTTCAGTCTCAACTCCTTGATACATGTAGGCCTACCAAAAAAACTATAATCATTCACATAGCAACATAATATAATATTGTAAAGGGACTTCCTCAGGATTGTAGACCTTCCTCTCTATGGGTCCTATGTCACATTACTATACTATTGATCTACTGGACTAATAAAGCTTGATAGCTCATTGAAGAGTGATTCTCCACAGAGGCAGCTGGGGATGAGTCAGCAGAAGGTCCAACAGAGATTCCAGCAAAGAGAGAAGGAGCTGAAGAATCTCCAAAAAGCTGTGAAGTCTTTCAAGGTGAGTATTGTTGACCAGAGGAGACACACCATTTCACTTCTCTTCTCCAATCAGAGAGACAGAGAGGGGTCCGTATCCAATCCCACTGACCCCACTGTTGGGAACAGGGTGTCTGGACCCCTTTTCAGAGAATAGACTGGTTCATGTAACTGACTGGGCTACCTCATCACATAACCATGAGTAACCATGACTGACTCATGTCCCCGATACATTAAAATGGAGCTGTCTCTCACTCTCAATTGAATTAAATTCATAGGGCTTTATTGGCATGGAAATATACGTTTACATTGCTAAAGCAAGTGAAATAAACCATAAACAAAAGTGAAATAAACAATCAGAAATGAACAGCAAACATTACACTAACATTTAATTTCAAAGGAATAGAGACATTTCAAATGTTATAATTCAAGTGCAAACAGAGTGAGTCGTGACCAGACTGAGTTCTGGAGGTGAAATGGAAATGAATGAGGGAGAGTTAAGTGAGGTAGAAGGTGTGGTGAAGAGTTCAGAACCAGAGAAGTATTTGGTCATACGAGATTTCAACCAATCAATCAATCAAGTTTATTTTATATAGCCCTTCGTACATCAGCTAATATCTCGAAGTGCTGTACAGAAACCCAGCCTAAAACCCCAAACAGCAAGCAATGCAGGTGTAGAAGCACGGTGGCTAGGAAAAACTCCCTAGAAAGGCCAAAACCTAGGAAGAAACCTAGAGAGGAACCAGGCTATGAGGGGTGGCCAGTCCTCTTCTGGCTGTGCCGGGTGGAGATTATAACAGAACATGGCCAAGATGTTCAAAATGTTCATAAATGACAAGCATGGTCAAATAATAATCAGGAATAAAAGTCAGTTGGCTTTTCATAGCCGATCATTTAGAGTTGAAAACAGCAGGTCTGGGACAGGTAGGGGTACCATAACTGCAGGCAGTCCTCCCAGGTCGTTGGCATGGTGCAGGAGAAGATAGGGTCAAAGTAGTGGAATGGGGTAGTGGGTTTTTAATGAGTGTAGGGTTAGTTGTCATGGTGCAGGAGCAGATAGGGTCAAAGTAGTGGAATGGGGTAGTGGGTTTTTAATGAGTGTAGGGTTAGTTGGCATGGTGCAGGAGCAGATAGGGTCAAAGTAGTGGAATGGGGTAGTGGGTTTTTAATGAGTGTAGGGTTAGTTGAAAGGGTGTTTTTTTATAAAAACACATTTTGCATCACAAAGTAAAATAGATTTATATTATAGTCCAGTTGGGGGCGGTAATACAACATATTGGATGCCAACCACCGTTAAACTCCAAAGAAGAAGAAACGTTATATTATGTCTATGTACAGTGTTGTAACGATGTCTCTCTCTCTCTCATTCCATCACTTTCGTGGTAGTTGGTTGTGTGGGTCTCTGGTTATGAATGGGGTGCTGACAGACAATCGTTGATGGATATTTATAGAGCTCTGATCAGGACGACAATTGATTACAGGTGAATAGTTTATGGAACAGCAGCAAAGACTTGTCTTCAGAAGCTGGACAGAATCCAGTATATAGCTTTAAGGATATGTATTGGTGCTTTTAAATCAACATCTGTATGTGTCTTATTAGTGGAGGCAGGTGAGATGCCTTTGGATATACGGCATAATAAATTGTCATTAGCTTATTGGGTTGAAAGGCTGTGAGGTTGAGCATCCCACTGCTACTGTTCTAGATGACTGTTGGGAATATACTAGTAGACAAGGCAGTGGTTTTGGTTGGACAGTTGTAGGTATCAATGTCATTATGGAGAATTGAGAGAATGGGTGTAGTAGTGAGATTCTGCTGGGTCCCAGCACATTCAGGTGTGGAAGGAAATTAAATTGTAGACCAGTTATCTAAAAGAGCTTTTAAACAAGATATAATTGATATTAATGTTCCACTGGGTAGAGGTGAGGCCAAATGTAAGATCGTTTTGATAGATGTGTGGCAGAAGAGATGGGACTCTGAGCACAAGGGACGGCATTTATATGTCCTCTAAAGGTCGGTGGACCAAGATTCAAAGGTCAGATTAGGAAGGAAGAGGTGGTGTTTACTCGATTGTGTTTAGGACATTGTACATTGAACTGGTCCTTACATCTGGTTGGCAGCATGTGAATGGTTTGTGTCTGGAGGGTATGGTCAATGAAACGGTGGAGCATGTGTTGTTATATTGTTGTAAGGATGTTGAAGAGAGGGAAAGATTGAAGTGTAGGGTCATTGAGGTTGGACGGGGTTGGGGGGGTTGGAAGGATTTTGGGGGATGGGGGAGGGTCTATTAGAAGTTAGTAGGGCTCTTGTTTATTTTCTCAGAAGTTCTGAGTTAGGTAGGAGGATTTAGAAATGGAAACTGTGATTGAACACACTCCAGCACAGTAGGTGGCGCCATGCACCTTTAACGTTGGTTTGCGGACCACCATTATATCATAGAAGAAGAAGTTGGTCTGTGAGGGTTTTGTGGTTCCTGAGGAGGGCTACTATTCTTTTTTAATTTGGTTTTCAAGTATTTTCAGAATTTATTAAAGCCAAAGCTAAAGCTACCCTAAACAATTCAATATATCAGTCAATATATTTTCTCTGTGATTTGTTGTTTTCCCGTCAACCGTTCCATCGCATCTTAACCGTGTTACCGGGCGGGCACTAGGACCCGGGGGAGGCTGCTGCTGCAGAGGCTGCTGCACCGGTAGTGACGTCAGTCCTACTTGTAGCTCATTGTGGTCAACGTCAGCTGTGGCTCGAGACTGCTAGCTACCAGTTAACGGAGAGGAAAAGACTCTGACAGGACACATTCATGTAGATAGGCTATGATGTCAATTTGTGGTAAGTTACAATAGAGAGAGAGACTTTTCACTACTATAGACTTTGGTCATAATCAAAGCTTTGTTAACCAATACGTTTTTATGTGAGGCTGCCTGTGTAGAGAGTGGAGAGGAGGAGAGACTGGATAGGATTTCCATGGATAACATTAGCATAATGTTTTCTGTTAGAGAGTGGAGAGGAAGGAGAGACTGGATAGGAAGCAGAGTGAGATAGAGGAGGAAAGATACAGATATGATTACAGAGCCTGACAATTTATTATTCCAAACTATGTTTTTGAGATAAAATACTAAATGAGGCAAGCAATGGGAATCCGTTAAGCAAAGTATTTTATCTAATAGTGTCACGTTCCTGACCTATTTATGTTAGTTGTTTATTGTGTTAGTTGGTCAGGACGTGAGGTTGGGTGGGCATTCTATGTTTTCTGTTTCTGTGTTGGTTTTGGGTTACCTGGTATGGCTCTTAATTAGAGGCAGGTGTTTGGCGTTCCTCTAATTAAGAGTCATATTTAGGTAGGCGTTGTCACAGTGTTCGTTGTGGGTGATTGTCTTCCGTGTCAGTATGTTTGTTCGTACCACACTGGACTGTAGCGTTTGTTTGTTTTGTTTCGTTTCGATGTCGTCTGTTTCCTGTACGTGAGTTTATGTTTAGTTATGTAAGTTTATGTTCAGGTTTCGTTCGACGTCGTTTTCTTGTTTTGTTATTTCGTAAGTGTATTTGTTTTGGTGTTGCCATCATCGTTGATAAATAAAAGATGGCTTATTTCCCGCAAGCTGCGTTTTGGTCAGAAGATCCTTCTCTCCTCACCTCGTCCGAGGATGAGGAGAGCAACAGCCGTTACAAATAGTGTACTATTTATTATTAAAGATTGGAGAAGGAAAAATGAAGGGAGTAAAAAGAGTGAAGCGAGGAGAGTGAGGAAGAGTGAGGTGGAAAGGTAATGAGAAGGAAGAAAGAAAGATCAGGAAGACGATTGGAGTAGAAGAACAAGTTGAGAGTAAGAAGAGAAAGATCAGGAAGACGATTGGAGGAGAAGAACAAGTTGAGAGTAAAAAGAGAAAGATCAGGAAGACGATTGGAGGAGAAGAACAAGTTGAGAGTAAGAAGAGAAAGATCAGGAAGATGATTGGAGGAGAAGAACAAGTTGAGAGTAAAAAGAGTGACACAAGGAGAGTGAAGGAAAGCAGACAGAGGAGGTACAATGGCTCTTTCCAAGACACGGTAATGCCATTTTAATGACAATATGATGAGAGAATTTCCATTTATACGCTCAGGTAAAAAAAATCTGTAGCTCTCAAAAGAGCCTTTGCTTAGTTTTCAGGAGTGCTGCCTGCCTTCAGAGGAGTCTGTCCGGGAATAATGAAAAGTTAAAAAGTTATTGCCACACTTTTTATATTTTAAATGTTTTATTTAACCAGGCAAGTCAGTTAAGAACAAATTCTTATTTTCAATGACGGTCTAGGAACAGTGGGTTAATTAACTACCTTGTTCAGGGGCAGAACGACAGATTTTTACCTTGTCAGCTCGGGCATTCGACCCAGCAACCTTTCGGTTACTGGCCCTACACTCTAACCACTAGGCTACCTGCCACCTCTACACTCTAACCACTAGGCTACCTGCCACCTCTACACTCTAACCACTAGGCTACCTGTCACCTCTACACTCTATCCACTAGGCTACCTGCCACCTCTACACTCTAACCACTAGGCTACCTGCCTCCTCTACACTCTAACCACTAGACTACCTGCCACCTCTACACTCTAACCACTAGACTACCTGCCTCCTCTACACTCTAACCACTAGACTACCTGCCGCCTCTACACTCTAACCACTAGGCTACCTGCCACCTCTACACTCTAACCACTAGGCTACCTGCCGCCTCTACATTCTAACCACTAGGCTACCTGCCACCTCTACACTCTAACCACTAGGTTACCTGCCACCTCTACACTCTAACCACTAGGCTACCTGCCGCCTCTACACTCTAACCACTAGGCTACCTGCCACCTCTACACTCTAACCACTAGACTACCTGCCACCTCTACATTCTAACCACTGGGCTACCTGCCACCTCTATACTCTAAACACTAGGCTACCTGCCGCCTCTACACTCTAACCACTAGGCTACCTGCCACCTCTACACTCTAACCACTAGGCTACCTGCCACCTCTACATTCTAACCACTAGGCTACCTGCCGCCTCTACACTCTAACCACTAGGCTACCTGCCACCTCTATACTCTAACCACTAGGTTACCTGCCACCTCTACACTCTAACCACTAGGCTACCTGCCGCCTCTACACTCTAACCACTAGGCTACCTGCCACCTCTACACTCTAACCACTAGACTACCTGCCACCTCCACACTCTAACCACTAGGCTACCTGCCATCTCTACACTCTAACCACTAGACTACCTGCCTCCTCTACACTCTAACCACTAGACTACCTGCCACCTCTACACTCTAACCACTAGACTACCTGCCACCTCTACACTCTAACCACTAGGCTACCTGCCACCTCTACACTCTAACCACTAGGCTACCTGCCACCTCTACACTCTAACCACTAGGCTACCTGCCACCTCTACACTCTAACCATTAGGCTACCTGCCACCTCTACACTCTAACCATTAGACTACCTGCCACCTCTACACTCTAACCACTAGACTACCTGCCACCTCTACATTCTAACCACTAGGCTACCTGCCACCTCTACACTCTAACCACTAGGCTACCTGCCACCTCTACACTCTAACCATTAGGCTACCTGCCACCTCTACACTCTAACCACTAGACTACCTGCCGCCTCTACACTCTAACCACTAGACTACCTGCCACCTGCCACCTCTTCACTCTAACCACTAGGCTACCTGCCACCTCTACATTCTAACCACTAGACTACCTGCCACCTCTACACTCTAACCACTAGACTACCTGCCACCTGCCACCTCTTCACTCTAACCACTAGGCTACCTGCCACCTTTACACTCTAACCACTAGACTACCTGCCACCTCTACACTCTAACCACTAGACTACCTGCCACCTCTACACTCTAACCACTAGACTACCTGCCGCCTCTACACTCTAACCACTAGGTTACCTGCCACCTCAACACTCTAACCACTAGGCTACCTGCCACCTCTACATTCTAACCACTAGACTACCTGCCACCTCTACACTCTAACCACTAGGCTATCTGCCACCTGCCACCTCAACACTCTAACCACTAGACTACCTACCACCTCTACACTCTAACCACTAGGCTACCTGCCAGCTCTACACTCTAACCACTAGACTACCTGCCAGCTCTACACTCTAACCACTAGACTACCTGCCACCTCTACACTCTAACCACTAGGCTACCTGCCACCTCTACATTCTAACCACTAGACTACCTGCCACCTCTACACTCTAACCACTACACTCTAACCACTAGGCTATCTGCCACCTGCCACCTCAACACTCTAACCACTAGACTACCTACCACCTCTACACTCTAACCACTAGGCTACCTGCCAGCTCTACACTCTAACCACTAGACTACCTGCCAGCTCTACACTCTAACCACTAGACTACCTGCCACCTCTACACTCTAACCACTAGGTTACCTGCCACCTCTACACTCTAACCACTAGACTACCTGCCTCCTCTAACCACTAGTCTACCTGCCACCTTTAAACTCTAACCACTAGACTACCTGCCACCTCTACACTATAACCACTAGGCTACCTGCCACCTCTACACTCTAACCACTAGGCTACCTGCCTCCTCTGCACTCTAACCACTAGACTACCTGCCTCCTCTACACTCTAACCACTAGACTACCTGCCACCTCTACACTCTAACCACTAGACTACCTGCCACCTCTACACTCTAACCACTAGACTACCTGCCACCTCTACACTCTAACCACTAGACTACCTGCCACCCCATCTAACCACTAGGCTACCTGCCACCTCTACACTCTAACCACTAGACTACCTGCCACCTCTACACTCTAACCACTAGACTACCTGCCAACTCTACACTCTAACCACTAGGCTACCTGCCACCTCTACACTCTAACCACTAGGCTACCTGCCTCTACACTCTAACCACTAGACTACCTGCCAACTCTACACTCTAACCACTAGGCTACCTGCCACCTCTACACTCTAACCACTAGGCTACCTGCCTCTACACTCTAACCACTAGACTTCCTGCCACCTCTACACTCTAACCACTAGGCTACCTGCCACCTCTACACTCTAACCACTAGGCCACCTGCCACCTCTACACTCTAACCCCTAGACTACCTACCACCTCAACACTCTAACCACTAGACTACCTGCCACCTCCACACTCTAACCACTAGGCTACCTGCCGCCTCACCAGGGTGCTGGTCATCACACAGAGGGAGGGTGCCGGTCATCACACAGAGGGAGGGTGCCGGTCATCACACAGAGGGAGGGTGCCGGTCGTCACACAGAGGGAGGGTGCCGGTCGTCACACAGAGGGAGGGTGCCGGTCGTCACACAGAGGGAGGGTGCCGGTCGTCACACAGAGGGAGGGTGCCGGTCGTCACACAGAGGGAGGGTGCCGGTCGTCACACAGAGGGAGGGTGCCGGTCGTCACACAGAGGGAGGGTGCCGGTCGTCACACAGAGGGAGGGTGCCGGTCGTCACACAGAGGGAGGGTGCCGGTCGTCACACAGAGGGAGGGTGCCGGTCGTCACACAGAGGGAGGGTGCCGGTCGTCACACAGAGGGAGGGTGCCGGTCGTCACACAGAGGGAGGGTGCCGGTCGTCACACAGAGGGAGGGTGCCGGTCGTCACACAGAGGGAGGGTGCCGGTCGTCACACAGAGGGAGGGTGCCGGTCGTCACACAGAGGGAGGGTGCCGGTCATCATACAGAGGGAGGGTGCTGGTCCTCAACAGCTTGGCAGCATCCTCCCTCTGTCAGAGACTGGTCATTCTCAACTCCCCCGGTGGTCTGCTTGTGGACCTGCAGAGCAACTTAGTGAATTATTTTCTGGTCGGGGCGTCACTGGCTGAGGGCGGAGGTGCTGTACCTGTCTGTCCAGGAGGGAGGAGAGTAGAGCAGGACCAAGAGGTGTTCTGTACCTGTCTGTCCAGGAGGGAGGAGAGTAGAGCAGGACCAAGAGGTGTTCTGTACCTGTCTGTCCAGGAGGGAGGAGAGGAGAGCAGGACCAAGAGGTGTTCTGTACCTGTCTGTCCAGGAGGGAGGAGAGTAGAGCAGGACCAAGAGGTGTTCTGTACCTGTCTGTCCAGGAGGGAGGAGAGTAGAGCAGGACCAAGAGGTGTTCTGTACCTGTCTGTCCAGGAGGGAGGAGAGGAGAGCAGGACCAAGAGGTGTTCTGTACCTGTCTGTCCAGGAGGGAGGAGAGTAGAGCAGGACCAAGAGGTGTTCTGTACCTGTCTGTCCAGGAGGGAGGAGAGTAGAGCAGGACCAAGAGGTGTTCTGTACCTCTCTGTCCAGGAGGGAGGAGAGTAGAGCAGGACCAAGAGGAGTTCTGTACCTGTCTGTCCAGGAGGGAGGAGAGAAGAGCAGGACCAAGAGGTGTTCTGTACCTGTCTGTCCAGGAGGGAGGAGAGTAGAGCAGGACCAAGAGGTGTTCTGTACCTGTCTGTCCAGGAGGGGGGACAAGGCCTGGTGGACCTGGAGAGCAGGGTGGCAGAGTTCTGACTCAAAGCGGTGCAGAGGCTACTGTCTCTCTGTCTCCCTGTGTCTCCCAGTGTCTCTCTCGCTCTGTCTCTCTATCTCTCTGTCTCTCTGTCTCTCTGTCTCTCTGTCTCTCTGTCTCTCTCTCTCTCTGTCTCTCTGTCTCTCTGTCTCCCTGTCTCTCTGTCTCTCTGTCTCTGTCTCTCTCTCTGTCTCTCTGTCTGTCTCTGTCTCTCTGTCTCTGTCTCTCTGTCTCTGTCTCTCTGTCTCTGTCTCTCTGTCTCTGTCTCTCTGTCTCTGTCTCTCTCTCTGTCTCTCTGTCTGTCTCTGTCTCTCTCTCTCTCTGTCTCTGTCTCTCTCTGTCTCTCTCTCTCTGTGTCTCTGTCTCTCTGTGTCTCTGTCTCTCTCTATCTCTCTCTCTGTCTCTCTCTCTCTCAATTCAATTCAATTCAAGGGGCTTTATTGGCATGGGAAATATGTGTTAACATTGCCAAAGCAAGTGAGGTAGTTAATATACAAAAGTGAAATAAACAATAAAAATTAACAGTAAACATTACACATACAGAAGTTTCAAAACAATAAAGACATTACAAATGTCATATTATATATATGCAGTGTTGTAACAATGTACAAATGGTTAAAGCACACAAGTTAAAATAAATAAGCATAAATATGGGTTGTATTTACAATGGTGTTTGTTTTTCACTGGTTGCCCTTTTCTTGTGGCAACAGGTCACAAATCTTGCTGCTGTGATGGCACACTGTGGAATTTCTCCCAGTAGATATGGGAGTTTATCAAAATTTGATTTGTTTTCGAATTCTTTGTGGATCTGTGTGATCTGAGGGAAATATGTCTCTCTAATATGGTCATACATTGGGCAGGAGGTTAGGAAGTGCAGCTCAGTTTACACCTCATTTTGTGGGCAGTGAGCACATAGCCTGTCTTCTCTTGAGAGCCATGTCTGCCTACGGCGGCCTTTCTCAATAGCAAGGCTATGCTCACTGAGTCTGTACATAGTCAAAGCTTTCCTTAAGTTTGGGTCAGTCACAGTGGTCAGGTGTTCTGCCACTGTGTACTCTCTGTTTAGGGCCAAATAGCATTCTAGTTTGCTCTGTTTTTTTGTTAATTCTTTCCAATGTGTCAAGTAATTATCTTTTTGTTTTCTCATGATTTGGTTGGGTCTAATTGTGCTGTTGTCCTGGGGCTCTGTGGGGTGTGTTTGTGTTTGTGAACAGAGCCCCAGGACCAGCTTGCTTAGGGGACTCTTCTCCAGGTTCATCTCTCTGTAGGTGATGGCTTTGTTATGGAAGGTTTGGGAATCGCTTCCTTTTAGGTGGTTGTAGAATTTAACGGCTCTTTTCTGGATTTTGATAATTAGTGGGTATCGGCCTAATTCTGCTCTGCATGCATTATTTGGTGTTCTACGTTGTACACGGAGGAAATTTTTGCAGAATTCTGCATGCAGAGTCTCAATTTGGTGTTTGTCCCATTTTGTGAAATCTTGGTTGGTGAGCGGACCCCAGACCTCACAACCATAAAGGGCAATGGGCTCTATGACTGATTCAAGTATTTTTAGCCAGATCCTAATTGGTATGTTGAAATTTATGTTCCTTTTGATGGCATAGAATGCCCTTCTTGCCTTGTCTCCCAGATCGTTCACAGCTCTGTGGAAGCTACCTGTGGTGCTGATGTTTAGGCCGAGGTGTGTATAGTTTTTTGTGTGCTCTAGTGCAACAGTGTCTAGATGGAATTTGTGGTCCTGGCAACTGGACCTTTTTTGGAACACCATTATTTTGGTCTTACTGAGATTTACTGTCAGGGCCCAGGTCTGACAGAATCTGTGCAGAAGATCTAGGTGCTGCTGTAGGCCTTCCTTGGTTGGTGACAGAAGCACCAGATCATCAGCAAACAGTAGACATTTGACTTCGGATTCTAGTAGGGTGAGACCGGGTGCTGCAGACTGTTCTAGTGCCCGCGCCAATTCGTTGATATATATGTTGAAGAGGGTGGGGCTTAAGCTGCATCCCTGTCTCACCCCACGACCCTGTGTGAAGAAATGTGTGTTTTTTGCCAATTTTAACCGCACACTTGTTGTTTGTGTACATGGATTTTATAATGTCGTATGTTTTACCCCCAACACCACTTTCCATCAATTTGAAAAGCAGACCCTCATGCCAAATTGAGTCGAAGGCTTTTTTGAAATCAACAAAGCATGAGAAGACTTTGCCTTTGTTTTGGTTTGTTTGGTTGTCAATTAGGGTGTGTAGGGTGAATACATGGTCTGTTGTACGGTAATTTGGTAAAAAGCCAATTTGACATTTGCTCAGTACATTGTTTTCATTGAGGAAATGTACGAGTCTGCTGTTAATGATAATGCAGAGGATTTTCCCAAGGTTACTGTTGACGCATATTCCACGGTAGTTATTGGGGTCAAATTTGTCTCCACTTTTGTGGATTGGGGTGATCAGTCCTTGGTTCCAAATATTGGGGAAGATGCCAGAGCTAAGGACGATGTTAAAGAGTTTTAGTATAGCCAATTGGAATTTGTTGTCTGTATATTTGATCATTTCATTAATCAGAGCTACTCAATTCTGCCCCTGCAGCCATAAAAAGTTAAGGATACAATCAACACCACAGGCCTTTTTGGGTTGGAGGGTTTTTATTTTGTCCTGTAACTCGTTCAAGGTAATTGGAGAATCCAGTGGGTTCTGGTAGTCTTTAATAGTTGATTCTAGGATTTGTATTTGGTCATGTATATGTTTTTGCTCTTTATTCTTTGTTATAGAGCCAAAAAGATTGGAGAAGTGGTTTACCCATACATCTCCATTTTGGATAGATAATTATTTGTGTTGTTGTTTGTTTAGTGTTTTCCAATTTTCCCAGAATTGGTTAGAGTCTATGGATTCTTCAATTACATTGAGCTGATTTCTGACGTGCTGTTCCTTCTTTTTCCGTAGTGTATTTCTGTATTGTTTTAGTGATTCACCATAGTGAAGGCGTGTCTCTCTCTCTCTCTCTCTCTCTCTGTCTCTCACTCTCTCCAGCGCTCTGCACAAGCAGCAGTGGAGGACAGTGATCAGATCTTTACTGAGCTGATCCGCTCCATTGAGAGAAGGAGCTCTGAGGTGAAGGAGCTGATCAGAGCCCAAGAGAAGGCTCAAGTGAGTCAAGCTGAAGGACTCCTGGAGCAACTGAAGCAGGAGATAGCTGAGCTGAGGAAGAGAAGCACTGAGCTGGAGCAGCTCTCACACACAGAGGATCACATCCATTTCCTCCAGGTAACTAAACTGTCTTGTTACATGTGATATGAAATTAACTTCATGTGAAACTGTTCATCTACATCATTATGTTGTCCTGTCTGTCTCTCTGTCCCTCTCTCTGTCCGTCCCTATCTCTCTCTGTCTCTCTGTCTCTGTCTCTGTCTCTGTCTCTCTCTCTCTCTCTCTCTCTCTCTCTCTCTCTCCGTGTCTCTCTGTCTCTGTCTCTCTGTCTCTCTCTTTCTCTCTCTCTGTCTCTCTCTCTGTCTCTCTCTCTGTCTCTCGCTCTCTGTCTCTCGCTCTCTCTCCAGAGTTATCAGTCTCTCTCCAGTATCAGTGTATCTTCAGACTTACCCAGCATCGTTGTCCGTCCTCTTCAGTACTTTGGAGATGTGAGTAAGACTGTGTCTGAACTGAGAGAGAAACTAGAATACTTCCTTAAAGGAGAATGGACCAAGATCTCCACTACAGGTGTGTTGAAAACAATAAGAACATCAACTTTAGACCATTGAAAGTTCCCTACTAGTCATATACATGTGGAATATAGTCTGATGATAACATTCCCTCTCTCTGTCAATGTGTTTGTGTGTCTGTAGTGAATATAGTGGATGTTGTACTGCCTCCAGAGCCCAAGACCAGAGAACAGTTGTTACAATGTGAGTCTCTTTATTGTGAAGTAACTAACAGTCTCTTTTTACTGACACTCCTAACAATCCCTCTAGAAATATATAGCAATAGTAGATCTAATCAAAGACTGGGTATCTATCTGACTCCTCATATTTCTCTGATTTGATCTCTGCTGTGCTCTATTCAAAGACAGGGTGGATACAGTATCTGACTTAACTTATTGTTCTGACTCCCCTCATTGGTCTCTGCTCTGCTCTTCTCCCAGATTCCTGTCAGCTCACACTGGACCCAAACACAGCATACACATACCTCTCTCTGTCTAAAGGGAACAGAAAGGTGACCTGTACAGACCAAGTCCAACCATATCCTGACCATCCAGACAGATTCACCAACACTTACTGGCAGGTTCTGTGTAGAGAGGGTCTGTCTGGACGCTGTTACTGGGAGGTGAAGTGGAGTGGTGATGTTGATACAGCAGTCTCATATAAAGACATCAGCAGAACAGAGACAGATAGTGGAGAGGAAGATGGTGGATTTGGATACAATAACAAGTCCTGGAGTTTACAGTGCCATCTAGGCGGTTATTGTTTCAGACACAGTAATGTTGAGACTAAAGTATCAGGCCCTCAGTCCTCCAGAGTAGGAGTGTACCTGGATCACAAGGCAGGTACTCTGTCCTTCTACAGTGTCTCTGACACAATGACCCTCCTCCACAGAGTCCAGACCACATTCACTCAGCCCCTCTATCCTGGGTTGGGTCTTACTGGTACCGCTGAGCTGGTTAAACTGTAGTAGGGTCCACATAGATACTAGTCATGCTGGTGTAGTCTATAGCTGAGCTGGTTAAACTGTAGTAGGGTCCACATAGATACTAGTCATGCTGGTGTAGTCTACAGCTGAGCTGGTTAAACTGTAGTAGGGTCCACATAGATACAAGTCATGCTGGTGTAGTCTATAGCTGAGCTGGTTAAACTGTAGTAGGGTCCACATAGATACTAGTCATGCTGGTGTAGTCTATAGCTGAGCTGGTTAAACTGTAGTAGGGTCCACATAGATACTAGTCATGCTGGTGTAGTCTATAGCTGAGCTGGTTAAACTGTAGTAGTGTCCACATAGATACTAGTCATGCTGGTGTAGTCTATAGCTGAGCTGGTTAAACTGTAGTAGGGTCCACATAGATACTAGTCATGCTGGTGTAGTCTATAGCTGATCTGGTTAAACTGTAGTTGGGTCCACATAGATACTAGTCATGCTGGTGTAGTCTATAGCTGAGCTGGTTAAACTGTAGTAGGGTCCACATAGATACTAGTCATGCTGGTGTAGTCTATAGCGGAGCTGGTTAAACTGTAGTAGGGTCCACATAGATACTAGTCATGCTGGTGTAGTCTATAGCTGAGCTGGTTAAACTGTAGTTGGGTCCACATAGATACTAGTCATGCTGGTGTAGTCTATAGCTGAGCTGGTTAAACTGTAGTAGGGTCCACATAGATACTAGTCATGCTGGTGTGGTCTATAGCTGAGCTGGTTAAACTGTAGTAGGGTCCACATAGATACTAGTCATGCTGGTGGTGATGGTCCCCAGATGTGATGATTCATTCTGCTCTGTTTTATCTACAATGATTTAACTGATTCGATCTTCAGAAGATGTCATGAATTAAAATTCAATGTATTCATATTTTTGTAATTGCAATGTTTTAATCTTGTACATTTCCATGAATCATGATGTCTGGTGTTGATGTATATTGGTTGTCATTCAGAACCATTGATATGTTTTCTCAGTTGGTTCTCTGTCTCTATGTAATTCTCCTCAGTATCATTGATCAGCTTGTTGGTCCTAATTGATGTGTTCTCTGTCACCTGGAGCTGCATGGAAAATGGTCCAGGAACTAAAGGACAATTCAGGACTAGTCAGCCCACTACAAGCTGGTATCACTTACTTTCTACTAAACTATATGGACTGGTTTCCCAGACACAGATTAATCCTAGTCCTGGACTAAAAAGTATGTTCAATGTAGATGTCCAGGAAAGCGTCCCTAAATGTGTCATCTTTCATCCTCCCATACTGCTCAGTCCAGCAACATTAAACCTGTCCAGCAGGTGGTGCTATTGACCAAACAATAAAACCAGCAGATATCTTGACTTGCCACTCAGTATATCAGTAATGTTCAGAATAGTACTTTAATATCATTGGAGATTGATGGTCTTTTTAATCCACTATCCAGAGTCAGGAACAGATGAAGTTAGGTCTGCTACTGTTCAGTGATTAAATATGATTTATGGTGATGGGAAATAATAAAAAACACTAAACTTCATCTAGTAATAGTTTTCCTTTGTTATTTATTCCAAGGTGTGTCTTTAACTTGTAAATGTATTGTGTGGAGGTGAGCTAGTGGTGTGGCTGATAGAATAGAATGAAAAGGGAGGAGGGGAGGAAGAGGGGAGGAGTGAAGGGCTGTTCAAGAAACCAGATGAGGAAGAGGAAGATGTTCAGGGGAATTACTGTCTCTGTTCCAAATGGTTCCCTATTCCCTCCGTAGTGCACTACGGTGCTTCTGACCAGGTATAAAGTAGTGTTCTACGTAGGGAATAGGGTGTAGATTTATTACAATATCATGCTTTAGTGTTTGGCACAACAATATATTAGATCTCCACCCCCCCACTTCCTGTCTGTCATCCCCCAGTTCTGTTAAGACTTCCTCTCATTGAACTGGGCCTCATTCTAAATGGTCACTTTGTATTGATAGTCCATACTGGGCTTTACTATGGTTCTACATACAGTACCTGTATTGATAGTCCATACTGGTCTTTACTATGGTTCTACATACAGTACCTGTATTGATAGTCCATACTGGTCTTTACTATGGTTCTACATACAGTATCTGTATTGATAGTCCATACTGGTCTTTACTATGGTTCTACATACAGTATCTGTATTGATAGTCCATACTGGACTTTACTATGGTTCTACATACAGTACCTGTATTGATAGTCCATACTGGTCTTTACTATGGTTCTACATACAGTATCTGCATTGATTTTTTATTATAGTTTTTATTTTACCTTTATTTAACACAACATTAAACAACACTATAAACACACATACAGTACAACAATTACATATTACATTAAAAACACAAACATCTTGACTAAAAACAGCTGGCCTAAAATAAATTACAATCTTCTATGATATATACATCGATCAAGTGTTTAAACTCCAAGGAAACTAGATCATCACATTTTAAAATGTTCAGGAGAGAATTCCAGGACCACGGAGCTGAGTAACTAAAACTATTTCTACCATGACCTGTTCTAATCCTTGGTACTGTTAAAAGCAAATCAGAATGAGACTGTAATTGATATTTATTTACTGACCTGACTAAAAAATAACAGAGATATAATGGCATTTTACCCAACATGGCCTTATAAATCAGTGTATACCAGTGTTTAAGACTACTCAAGGTCAATGACGACCAGCCAACAGCGCTGTAGAGATCACAATGATGTGTTAGACGTTTCTGATTTGTAATGAACCTGAGGGCTGCATGATACACTGAATCAAGTGCTCTCAGGGTAGTGGCTGAGGCCTGCATGATACACTGAATCAAGTGCTCTCAGGGTAGTGGCTGAGGGCTGCATGATACACTGAATCAAGTGCTCTCAGGGTAGTGGCTGAGGGCTGCATGATACACTGAATCAAGTGCTCTCAGGGTAGTGGCTGAGGGCTGCATGATACACTGAATCAAGTGCTCTCAGGGTAGTGGCTGAGGGCTGCATGATACACTGAATCAAGTGCTCTCAGGGTAGTGGCTGAGGGCTGCATGATACACTGAATCAAGTGTTCTCAGGGTAGTGGCTGAGGGCTGCATATATATAACATCACTAAAATCTAAAACCGCCAGTAATGTACATCGTACCAGCTCCTTCCTGGCCTCCAGAGAAAAACAAGCCTTATGCCGATAATAAAAACCTATTTTCAGCTTGAGCTTCCTTATCAAGTTCTCTACATGAACAGTGAAGCTCAGCTTGTCATCAACCCACACACCCAAATATTTGTACACTTTAACTTGCTCTATAGTATGTCCAGACATTGTAGCAATGACATGATTAGTAACATGCCTGGAATTTGAAATTCAGAACCAGCTTCAAAGCATACAGATTCTGTTGTATAATGTTAAATGCTCTAAGGGCATTTTCAAAAGCTAAAGATAAACTACTACCACTTGAATAAAGAACAGTATCATCTGCATTAAAATGAACATCCGCTGTTTCATTAAGATCCCCAATGTTGTTGATATACAAAATGAACATCCGCTGTTTCATTAAGATCCCCAATGTTGTTGATATACAAAATCAACATCCGCTGTTTCATTAAGATCCCCAATGTTGTTGATATACAAAATGAACATCCGCTGTTTCATTAAGATCCTCAATGTTGTTGATATACAAAAGGAACAACAGTGGGCCCAAAATAGAACCTTGCGGAACACCTGAGCACAACTCTATGGACCAAGATTTACAACCATCTGCCATTACACATTGTGTACGATTTGATAGGTAATTTATAAACCAGTCTAGATCATGACCTGTAATTCCACAACATTTTAACCTTTGCACTAACACAGCATGGTCCACGGTGTCAAACGCCTTCGACAAATCAATAAAGACAGACACACTTGTTGTCAAGAGCGCAGTGGATGTCATTTAAAACCTCCAATGTTGCTGAAGCAGTGCTGTGGCCAGACCTAAAGCCTGACTGCATCCATTAAAGAAGTTGTTTTCTTGGAGGCCTTCAGCTCCCTACTAACTAAAGACTCCTGTACCTTTGACAGTACAGACGATGTTGATATGGGTCGATAGTTGTCAAGTAGCGAAGGATCTCCACCTTTCAGGAGAGACAGTACAAAAGCAGATTTACATAACTTGGGGATTTCCTTCACGTCAAGCGTGAGGTTAGAAATATAGGGGAGAGCAATGATGTCTGCAGCCAGGTGTAGGAAGCGGGGGTCTAGTTCATCATAGTTCACCTACCAAACCACTTCTGCTTGCTACGTCACTTCCTCTTGAACTTGCAGACGTGTTGCTGTGCATTTTGTTGCCAACCGTACAACCGTACTTTGCTAGCTGACAACTTTACGTTTTAATTACCGTTTATTTTTAGTTTTTCCATCACAACTTTTTTCCCTCATTCAACTTTTTCACTCCGGACGTTTTATCTGGACATGGTTCGTCAGCACCTTCAACAGCCGAAGCTAAGTAGTAACATTAAAATGATGTCTTCTAATTGCATTCGCTGTACTCATAATATACAGGAGAATGATCGCCTTACGGCGAGGATAGCTGTGCTGCAAGCCCAGCTCCAGACGCAATCGTTAGGCAAGGGTAATTTCAGTGTAGGAAAGGGTGAAACAGCGTCTGTGCCACCAGTAAGTACAGATAGTAACGTTAGTATAAATCCCCCCGCACTGTCCCCGCAGCCGGACAATTTTCTCATGGCTTCTGGAGGGAAATGCTGTTGGAATGCTCAACCGGTGTTGCTCATTCAGCCGACAGAAACCTTCAACCGGTTTTCCCCATTGAGTAGCGAGTCGGAGTCTGAGGCCGAGTCTTCTCTTGTCTCTACTCCTCCCGTTACGGGGTCTGAGACGCCGAAGGCTCCCACCATTAGCTCTGAGAAATTGAAAACCCTAGTCATTGGCGACTCCATTACCCGCAGTATTAGACTTAAAACGAATCACCCAGCGATCATACACTGTTTACCAGGGGGCAGGGCTACCGACGTTAAGGCTAATCTGAAGATGGTGCTGGCTAAAGCTAAAACTGGCGAGTGTAGAGAGTATAGAGATATTGTTATCCACGTCGGCACCAACGATGTTAGGATGAAACAGTCAGAGGTCACCAAGCGCAACATAGCTTCAGCCTGTAAATCAGCTAGAAAGATGTGTCGGCATCGAGTAATTGTCTCTGGCCCTCTCCCAGTTAGGGGGAGTGACGAGCTCTACAGCAGAGTCTCACAACTCAATCGCTGGTTGAAAACTGTTTTCTGCCCCTCCCAAAAGATAGAATTTGTAGATAATTGGCCCTCTTTCTGGGACTCACCCACAAACAGGACCAAGCCTGACCTGCTGAGGAGTGACGGACTCCATCCTAGCTGGAGGGGTGCTCTCATCTTATCTATCAACATAGACAGGGCTCTAACTCCTCTAGCTCCACAATGAAATAGGGTGCAGGCCAGGCAGCAGGCTGTTAGCCAGCCTGCCAGCTTAGTGGAGTCTGCCACTAGCATAGTCAGTGTAGTCAGCTCAGCCATCCCCATTGAGACTTTGTCTGTGCCTCGACCTAGGTTGGGAAAAACTAAACATGGCGGTGTTCGCCTTAGCAATCTTATTAGGATAAAGACCTCCTCCATTCCTGCCATTATTGAAAGAGATCGTGATACCTCACATCTCAAAATAGGGTTACTTAATGTTAGATCCCTCACTTCAAAGGCAGTTATGATCAATGAACTTATCACTGATCATAATCTTGATGTGATTGGCCTGACTGAAACATGGCTTAAGCCTGATGAATTTACTGTGAGCCTGATGAATTTTAAATGAGGCCTCACCTCCTGGTTACACTAGTGACCATATCTCCCGTGCATCCCGCAAAGGCGGAGGTGTTGCTAACATTTACGATAGCAAATTTCAATTTACACAAAAAAAAATGACGTTTTCGTCTTTTGAGCTTCTAGTCATGAAATCTATGCAGCCTATTCAATCACTTTTTATAGCTACTGTTTACAGGCCTCCTGGGCCATATACAGCGTTCCTCTCTGAGTTCCCTGAATTCCTATCGGACCTTGTAGTCATAGCAGATAATATTCTAATTTTTGGTGATTTTAATATTCATATGGAGAAGTCCACAGACCCACTCCAAAAGGCTTTTGGAGCCATCATCGACTCAGTGGGTTTTGTCCAACATGTCTCTGGACCTACTCACTGCCACAGTCATACTCTGGACCTAGTTTTGTCCCATGGAATAAATGTTGTAGATCTTAATGTTTTTCCTCATAATCCTGGACTATCGGACCACCATTTTGTTACATTTGAAATCGCAACAAATAATCTGCTCAGACTCCAACCAAGGAGAATCAAAAGTCGTGCTATAAATTCTCAGACAACACAAAAATTCCTTGATGCCCTTCCAGACTCCTTCTGCCTACCCAAGGACGTCAGAGGACAAAAATCAGTTAACCACCTAACTGAGGAACTCAATTTAACCTTGCGCAATAGCCTAGATGCAGTTGCACCCCTAAAAACGAAAAACATTTGTCATAAGAAACTAGCTCCCTGGTATACAGAAAATACCCGAGCTCAGAAGCAAGCTTCCAGAAAATTGGAACGGAAATGGCGCCACACCAAACTGGAAGTCTTCCGACTAGCTTGGAAAGACAGTATTGTGCAGTATCGAAGAGCCCTCACTGCTGCTCGATCATCCTACTTTTCCAACTTAATTGAGGAAAATAAGAACAATCCAAAATTTATTTTTGATACTGTTGCAAAGCTAACTAAAAAGCAGCATTCCCCAAGAGAGGATGGCTTTCACTTCAGCAGTAATAAATTCATGAACTTCTTTGAGGAAAAGATCATGATCATTAGAAAGCAAATTACGGACTCCTCTTTAAATCTGCGTATTCCTCCAGGGCTTAGCTGTCCTGGATCTGCACAGCTCTGCCAGGACCTAGGATCGGGAGAGACACTTAAGTGTTTTAGTACTATATCTCTTGACACAATGATGAAAATAATCATGGCCTCAAAACCTTCAAGCTGCATACTGGATCCTATTCCTACTAAGCTACTGAAAGAGCTGCTTCCTGTGCTTGGCCCTCCTATGTTGAACATAATAAACGGCTCTCTATCCACCGGATGTGTACCAAACTCACTAAAAGTGGCAGTAATAAAGCCTCTCTTGAAAAAGCCAAACCTTGACCCGGAAAATATAAAAAACTATCGGCCTATATCGAATCTTCCATTCCTCTCAAAAAAATTTGAAAAAGCTGTTGCGCAGCAACTCACTGCCTTCCTGAAGACAAACAATGTATATGAAATGCTTCAGTCTGGTTTTAGACCCCATCATAGCACTGAGACTGCACTTGTGAAGGTGGTAAATGACCTTTTAATGGCGTCAGACCGAGGCTCTGCATCTGTCCTCGTGCTACTAGACCTTAGTGCTGCCTTTGACACCATCGATCACCACATTCTTTTGGAGAGACTGGAAACCCAAATTGGTCTACACGGACAAGTTCTGGCCTGGTTTAGATCTTACCTGTCGGAAAGATATCAGTTTGTCTCTGTGAATGGTTTGTCCTCTGACAAATCAACTGTACATTCCGGTGTTCCTCAAGGTTCCGTTTTAGGACCACTATTGTTTTCACTATATATTTTACCTCTTGGGGATGTTATTCGAAAACATAATGTTAACTTTCACTGCTATGCGGATGACACACAGCTGTACATCTCAATGAAACATGGTGAAGCCCCAAAATTGCCCTCGCTAGAAGCCTGTGTTTCAGACATAAGGAAGTGGATGGCTGAAAACTTTCTACTTTTAAACTCGGACAAAACAGAGATGCTTGTTCTAGGTCAGAAGAAACAAAGAGATCTTCTGTTAAATCTGACAATTAATCTTGATGGTTGTAAAGTCGTCTCAATTAAAACTGTGAAGGACCTCGGCGTTACTCTTGACCCTGATCTCTCTTTTGACGAACATATCAAGACTGTTTCAAGGACAGCTTTTTTCCATCTACGTAACATTGCAAAAATCAGACATTTTCTGTCCAAAAATGATGCAGAAAAATTAATCCATGCATTTGTTACTTCTAGGTTAGACTACTGCAATGCTCTACTTTCCGGCTACCCGGGTAAAGCACTAAATAAACTTCAGTTAGTGCTAAATACGGCTGCTAGAATCCTGACTAGAACCAAGAAATTTGATCATATTACTCCAGTGCTAGCTTCCCTACACTGGCTTCCTGTTAAGGCAAGGGCTGATTTCAAGGTTTTACTGTTAACCTATAAAGCGTTACATGGGCTTGCTCCTACCTATCTTTCCGAGTTGGTCCTGCCGTACATACCTACACGTACGCTACGGTCACAAGACGCAGGCCTCCTAATTGTCCCTAGAATTTCTAAGCAAACAGCTGGAGGCAGGGCTTTCTCCTATAGATCTCCATTTTTATGGAATGGTCTGCCTACCCATGTGAGAGACGCAGACTCTGTCTCAACCTTTAAGTCTTTACTGAAGACTTATCTCTTCAGTAGGTCATATGATTGGGTGTAGTCTGGCCCAGGAGTGTGAAGGTGAACGGAAAGGCTCTGGAGCAACGAACCGCCCTTGCTGTCTCTGCCTGGCCGGTTCCCCTCCACTGGGATTCTCTACCTCTAACCCTATTACAGGGGCTGAGTCACTGGCTTACTGGTGCTCTTTCATGCCGTCCCTAGGAGAGGTGCGTCACTTGAGTGGGTTGAGTTACTGACGTGATCTTCCTGTCTGGGTTGGCGCCCCCCCCTTGGTTTGTGCTGTGGTGGAGATCTTTGTGGGCTATACTCGGCCTTGTCTCAGGATTGTAAGTTGGTGGTTGAAGATATCCCTCTAGTGGTGCGGGGGCTGTGCTTTGGCAAAGTGGGTGGGGTTATATCCTTCCTGTTTGGCCCTGTCCGGGGGTTTCTTCGGATGGGGCCACAGTGTCTCCTGACCCCTCCTGTCTCAGCCTCCAGTATTTATGCTGCAGTAGTTTGTGTCGGAGGGCTAGGGCCAGTTGGTTATATCTGGAGTACGTCTCCTGTCTTATCCAGTGTCCTGTGTGAATTTAAGTATGCTCTCTCTAATTCTCTCCTTCTCTCTTTCTTTCTCTCTCTCGGAGGAACTGAGCCCTAGGACCATACGTCAGGACTACCGGGCATGATGACTCCTTGCTGTCCCCAGTCCACCTGGCCTTGCTGCTGTCCCAGTTTCAACTGTTCTGCCTACGGTTATGGAACGCCTACCTGTCCCAGACCTGCTGTTCTCAACTCTTAATTATCGGCTATGAAAAGCCAACTGACATTTATTCCTGATTATTATTTGACCATACTTTTCATTTATGAACATCTTGGCTCTCTCTAATTCTCTCCTTCTCTCTTTCTTTTTCTCTCTCGGAGGAGCTGGGCCCTGGGACCGTGCGTCGGGACTGCCGGGCATGATGGCTCCTTGCTGTCCCCAGTCCACCTGGCCCTGCTGCTGTCCCAGTTTCAGCTGTTCTGCCTGCGGTTATGGAACCCCTACCTGTCCCAGACCTGCTGTTTTCAACTCCTAAATTATCGGCTATGAAAAGCCAACTGAAATTTATTCCTGATTATTATTTGACCATGCTTGTCATATATGAACATTTTGAACATCTTGGCCATGTTCTGTTATAATCTCCACCCGGCACAGCCAGAAGAGGACTGGCCACCCCTCATAGCCTGGTTCCTCTCTAGGTTTCTTCCTAGGTTTTGGCCTTTCTAGGGAGTTTTTCCTAGCCACCGTGCTTCTACACCTGCATTGCTTGCTGTTTGGGGTTTTAGGCTGGGTTTTTTGTACAGCACTTCGAGATATTGGCTGATGTACGAAGGGCTATATAAAATAAACTTGATTGATTGATTGATCAGGGACAGGGGATTTTGTTCTATCAATTTATTTCAGGGCTTTACACACTTCTGAAACAGAGAAGGATGAGAAGGAGAACCTGGTGAAGGAGTGTACAGGGGTGTCAGGGATGAGAAGGAGAACCTGGTGAAGGAGTGTACAGGGGTCTCAGGGATGAGAAGGAGAACCTGGTGAAGGAGCGCACAGGGGTGTCAGGGATGAGAAGGAGAACCTGGTGAAGGAGTGTACAGGGGTGTCAGGGATGAGAAGGAGAACCTGGTGAAGGAGTGTACAGGGGTGTCAGGGATGAGAAGGAGAACCTGGTGAAGGAGTGTACAGGGGTGTCAGGGATGAGAAGGAGAACCTGGTGAAGGAGAGCACAGGGGTGTCAGGGAGGAGAAGGAGAACCTGGTGAAGGAGTGCACAGGGGTGTCAGGGATGAGAAGGAGAACCTGGTGAAGGAGTGCACAGGGGTGTCAGGGAGTAGAAGGAGAACCTGGTGAAGGAGTGTACAGGGGTGTCAGGGATGAGAAGGAGAACCTGGTGAAGGAGTGTACAGGGGTGTCAGGAATGAGAAGGAGAACCTGGTGAAGGAGTGCACAGGGGTGTCAGGGAGGAGAAGGAGAACCTGGTGAAGGAGTGTACAGGGGTGTCAGGGATGAGAAGGGGAACCTGTTGAAGGAGTGCACAGGGGTGTCAGGGATGAGAAGGAGAACCTGGTGAAGGAGTGTACAGGGGTGTCAGGGATGAGAAGGAGAACCTGGTGAAGGAGTGTACAGGGGTGTCAGGGATGAGAAGGAGAACCTGGTGAAGGAGGGCACAGGGGTGTCAGGGATGAGAAGGAGAACCTGGTGAAGGAGTGTACAGGGGTGTCAGGTAAATTCACAGGGAGGGTTTAACATTTTTAAATAAACTGCCTGCATCTATAAAATGCTGATTCAAGGCTTTCAGAATGGAGGTTCTCTCAGTTACAACCTGAGTGTCGACCAACAATAGTTTGGGAAGCTGTGAATCTTCTGTTCACTCCAAACCTTTCACTATTTGTCAAAATGTGGAGGGATTATTTAAATGATCTGTAGTAGATTTCAGGGAGGGGTCTGCTTTCACTTTTCAGATCATAATGATCTGTAGTAGATTTCAGGGAGTGGTCTGCTTTCACTTTTCAGATCATAGTGATCTGTAGTAGATTTCAGGGAGTGGTCTGCTTTCACTTTTCAGATCATAATGATCTGTAGTAGATTTCAGGGAGTGGTCTGCTTTCACTTTTCAGATCATAATGATCTGTAGTAGATTTCAGGTAGTGGTCTGCTTTCACTTTTCAGATCATAATGATCTGTAGTAGATTTCAGGGAGTGGTCTGCTTTCACTTTTCAGATCATAGCCACACCCATATTTCTAAGACGTTTAACAGCCATCCAATCATCCGCTGAGCCAGACCCTCTTGCTTTAACCCACATAGCATTTAGTTCCCTTATGATTTTAGTAAGTTCCTCAGTAAACCAGGGCTTCTCTCTGCCCTTAATCCTGAATGTATTTAAAGGGGCCTATTGCATACATCCTGGAATACGTTGTGGAAGTAAGAAAAGGATAATTCAACATCAGGGATTAATTCTATTCCATTCAGTGCTGGATACATCATGTAAAACACCTGGAGTATCAAACAGCTTCCTGTTTCTTTTCGTAATGACACGTGGAGAATGCTCAGGAATTTGACCATCTCTCACACAAGCAAGAGCACAGTGATCACTTATGTAATTTGCAAAAATACCAGAAGCATTAAAACGATGAAGAGTATCGGTTAAGATCAAATCAATCAAAGAGGATTTCAGAGGATCCTTTATATTGAACCTGGTGTTGACAATCTGAGTGAGATTCTAGGTTTTGTATAGAATGTAGAGATGATCAGAGCTAGATGTTAACCAGTCCTGATTCAGATCACCCATCAGGACAAAGTCAGAGTTGACATGCTGTGATAATCTGGAAATACAATCCAGAGAGACAGCAGGAGCAGATGGTCTGTAACAACAAGATACAACAATATTTAACCAGGAGCAGATGGTCAATAACAACAAGATACAACAATATTTAAACAGGAGCAGATGGTCTGTAACAACAAGATACAACAATATTTAAACAGGAGCAGATGGTCAATAACAACAAGATACAACAATATTTAAACAGGAGCAGATGGTCAATAACAACAAGACACAACAATATTTAAACAGGAGCAGATGGTCTGTAACAACAAGATACAACAATATTTAACCAGGAGCAGATGGTCTATAACAACAAGATACAACAATATTTAAACAGGAGCCAAGGTTAAGGTTCAACCACAGATCTTCAACTTGCTGAGGTTTAGTAGAAGTCAGACCGCTGAGAACTTGTGTTTTACGTAAACAGCACCACCTCCACCCTTAGATTTACCATCTGCACCTAAAACATTGTAATTTATGCCAATATGTTAGTCTGCAATATATTTTTGGAGCCAGGTTTCAGAAAGCATAAATACATCAGAGTGGTCAGTTTGATCCATATATCCACAACATGAAGCTTCAGCAGCAGACGTATTACATTCATACGCAGAAACTTCCGCTCTGACTACTTAATTGGGCAGGGGGAAGGATGTCAGGACCTGGGTCAGATTGCACATTTCCAGACAGTAGAAGCAGCAAGATAATGGCCAGTCTAGATCGGGGGTTACAACATTTGGATTTATAGACAGCACTTGAAGGACAATCCATAGTCACCAGAATCTTTAACACCACACCATTCAGGAGATGTGTAAAGTCCAGAGACATGGTTAAGTACCAAGAAAACAGTCCTGACATGTCAGAGCAAGAGTTCGATTTCTCCAATGTTGTTTGGGTTGTATGTGCATAGATCTCACGTGCATTCACAGAGCAAGTGTGTGGTTTCTCCCAAAACTCGAGGGAGAAACAGTATATATTTCCTCATTCACAGAGCAGGCGTGTAGTTTCACCCAAAACTCGAGGGAGAAACAGTATATATTTCCTCATTCACAGAGCAGGCGTGTAGTTTCACCCAAAACTCGAGGGAGAAACAGTCATATATTTCCTCATTCACAGTGCAAGCGTGTAGTTTCTCCCAAAACTCGAGGGAGAAACAGTATATATTTCCTCATTCACAGAGCAGGCGTGTAGTTTCACCCAAAACTCGAGGGAGAAACAGTATATATTTCCTCATTCACAGAGCAGGCGTGTAGTTTCACCCAAAACTCGAGGGAGAAACAGTCATATATTTCCTCATTCACAGAGCAGGCGTGTAGTTTCTCCCAAAACTCGAGGGAGAAACAGTATATATTTCCTCATTCACAGAGCAGGCGTGTAGTTTCTCCCTAAACTCGAGGGAGAAACAGTATATATTTCCTCTTTCACAGAGCAGGCGTGTAGTTTCTCCCAAAACTCGAGGGAGAAACAGTATATATTTCCTCATTCACAGAGCAGGCGTGTGGTTTCTCCAGAAACTCGAGGGAGAGACAGTATATATTTCCTCATTCACAGAGCAGGCGTGTAGTTTCTCCCTAAACTCGAGGGAGAAACAGTATATATTTCCTCATTCACAGAGCAGGCGTGTGGTTTCTCCAGAAACTCGAGGGAGAAACAGTATATATTTCCTCTTTCACAGAGCAGGCGTGTAGTTTCTCCCAAAACTCGAGGGAGAAACAGTATATATTTCCTCTTTCACAGAGCAGGCGTGTAGTTTCTCCCAAAACTCGAGGGAGAAACAGTATATATTTCCTCATTCACAGAGCAAGCATGTAGTTTCTCCAGAAACTCGAGGGAGAAACAGTATATATTTCCTCATTCACAGAGCAGGCGTGTGGTTTCTCCAGAAACTCGAGGGAGAAACAGTATATATTTCCTCTTTCACAGAGCAGGCGTGTAGTTTCTCCCAAAACTCGAGGGAGAAACAGTATATATTTCCTCTTTCACAGAGCAGGCGTGTAGTTTCTCCCTAAACTCGAGGGAGAAACAGTATATATTTCCTCTTTCACAGAGCAGGCGTGTAGTTTCTCCCAAAACTCGAGGGAGAAACAGTATATATTTCCTCATTCACAGAGCAAGCATGTAGTTTCTCCAGAAACTCGAGGGAGAAACAGTATATATTTCCTCATTCACAGAGCAGGCGTGTAGTTTCTCCCAAAACTCGAGGGAGAAACAGTATATATTTCCTCATTCACAGAGCAGGCGTGTAGTTTCTCCCAAAACTCGAGGGAGAAACAGTATATATTTCCTCATTCACAGAGCAGGCGTGTAGTTTCTCACAAAACTAGAGGGAGAAACAGTATATATTTCCTCATTCACAGAGCAGGCGTGTAGTTTCTCACAAAACTAGAGGGAGAAACAGTATATATTTCCTCATTCACAGAGCAGGCGTGTAGTTTCTCCCAAAACTCGAGGGAGAAACAGTATATATTTCCTCATTCACAGAGCAGGCGTGTAGTTTCTCCCAAAACTCGAGGGAGAAACAGTATATATTTCCTCATTCACAGAGCAGGCGTGTAGTTTCTCACAAAACTCGAGGGAGAAACAGTATATATTTCCTCTTTCACAGAGCAGGCGTGTAGTTTCTCCCTAAACTCGAGGGAGAAACAGTATATATTTCCTCGTTCACAGAGCAGGCGTGTAGTTTCTCCCAAAACTCGAGGGAGAAACAGTATATATTTCCTCATTCACAGAGCAGGCGTGTGGTTTCTCCCAAAACTCGAGGGAGAAACAGTCATATATTTCCTCATTCACAGAGCAGGCGTGTGGTTTCTCCCAAAACTAGAGGGAGAAACAGTATATATTTCCTCATTCACAGAGCAGGCGTGTGGTTTCTCCCAAAACTAGAGGGAGAAACAGTATATATTTCCTCATTCACAGAGCAGGCGTGTAGTTTCTCTCGAGAGAGAAACAGTATATATTTCCTCATTCACAGAGCAGGCGTGTGGTTTCTCCCAAAACTCGAGGGAGAAACAGTATATATTTCCTCATTCACAGAGCAGGCGTGTGGTTTCTCCCAAAACTCGAGGGAGAAACAGTATATATTTCCTCTTTCACAGAGCAGGCGTGTGGTTTCTCCCACACCTTTGAACAACAGCAACATGTTCCTCTATGGCCTCATCTTTGACCTGAGAGAAACACAGCATCAATCTAAGACATGTAGCCAACACAATGCTGAATCCTCATTAAACGAGCTAAAAACTAAATAATAATACAAACATAGCAACAATGAGTAGGTGTGTCCAAACTTTTGACTGGTCCTGTATGTTAAGGGGATGGTTCACCCCAATAGAAAGGTTCATACCTCTAAATTCCATCTTATTAGATGGAGCCATTTCCCCCCATTAGTTTGGGATTCAGACCTGCAGTCATTTCAGACACTTTGGAGAAGTGTTCCACAGGCAGTAAATCTATTGTAGAATAAATGGAACCTGGAGTACAGCAGAGGGAGCACCCCCCTATCCACATCGACGGGACAGTAGTGGAGAGGGTAGTAAGTTTTAAGTTCCTCGGCGTACACATCACGGACAAACTGAATTGGTCCACCCACACAGACAGCGTGGCCTCTTCAACCTCACGAGGCTGAAGAAATTCGGCTTGTCACCAAAAGCACTCACAAACTTCTACAGATGCACAATCGAGGGCAACCTGTCGGGCTGTATCACCGCCTGGTACGGCAACTGCTCCGCTCATAACCGTAAGGCTCTCCAGAGGGTAGTGAGGTCTGCACAACGCATCACCGGGGGCAAACTACATGCCCTCCAGGACACCTACACCACCCGATGTCACAGGAAGGCCATAAAGATCATCAAGGACAACAACCACCCAAGCCACTGCCTGTTCACCCCGCTATCATCCAGAAGGGAGGTCAGTACAGGTGCATCAAAGCAGGGACCGAGAGACTGAAAAACAGCTTCTATCTCAAGGCCATCAGTCTGTTAAACAGCCACCACTAACATTTAGTGGCTGCTGCCAACATACTGACTCAACTCCAGCCACTTTAATAATGGAAATTGATGGAAATTATGTGAAAATGTATCACTAGCCACTTTAAACAATGCCACTTAATATAATATAATGTATATGTATATACTGTACTCTATATCATCTACTGCATCTTGCCATCTTTATGTAATACATGTATCACTAGCCACTTTAAACTATGCACTTTTATGTTTACATACCCTACATTACACATCTCATATGTATATACTGTACTCTATACCATCTGCTGCATCTTGCCTATGCCGTTCTGTACCATCACTCATTCATATATCTTTATGTACATATTCTTTATCCCTTTACACTTGTGTGTATAAGGTAGTAGTTGTGAAATTGTTAGGTTAGATTACTTGTTGGTTATTACTGCATTTTCGGAACTAGAAACACAAGCATTTTGCTACACTCGCATTAACATCTGCTAACCATGTGTATGTGACAAATAACATTTGATTTGATTTCTAAATACCATCTTATTAGATGGAGCCATATTAGTTTGGGATTCAGACCTGCAGTCATCTTCATTTTGTTTGTTGTAATGGAACCAATGAAAAAAAAAACGACAGAAAATTCCCTTTCAGGTCCATAGGGTTTTACTCCCCCCTGCTGGAGACTGGAGCACACTGCAGTCCATTTCAGGTCCATAGGGTTTTACTGCCCCCTGCTGGAGACTGGAGCCCACTGCAGTCCCTTTCAGGTCCATAGGGTTTTACTGCCCCCTGCTGGAGACTGGAGCACACTGCAGTCCCTTTCAGGTCCATAGGGTTTTACTGCCCCCTGCTGGAGACTGGAGCACACTGCAGTCCATTTCAGGTCCATAGGGTTTTACTGCCCCCTGCTGGAGACTGGAGCATAGGGTTTTACTGCCCCCTGCTGGAGACTGGAGCACACTGCAGTCCATTTCAGGTCCATAGGGTTTTACTGCCCCCTGCTGGAGACTGGAGCCCACTGCAGTCCCTTTCAGGTCCATAGGGTTTTACTGCCCCCTGCTGGAGACTGGAGCACACTGCAGTCCCTTTCAGGTCCATAGGGTTTTACTGCCCCCTGCTGGAGACTGGAGCATAGGGTTTTACTGCCCCCTGCTGGAGACTGGAGCACACTGCAGTCCATTTCAGGTCCATAGGGTTTTACTGCCCCCTGCTGGAGACTGGAGCCCACTGCAGTCCCTTTCAGGTCCATAGGGTTTTACTGCCCCCTGCTGGAGACTGGAGCACACTGCAGTCCCTTTCAGGTCCATAGGGTTTTACTGCCCCCTGCTGGAGACTGGAGCATAGGGTTTTACTGCCCCCTGCTGGAGACTGGAGCACACTGCAGTCCCTGGCTTTCTTTGTACAGCCGGATGATGAGGCCCTCATCAATACAGGTACTTTATGTAGAACCATAGTAAAGACCAGTATGGACTATCAATACAGATACTGTATGTAGAACCATAGTAAAGACCAGTATGGACTATCAATACAAAGTGACCATTTAGAATGAGGCCCAGTTCAATGAGAGGAAGTCTTAACAGAACTGGGGGATGACAGACAGGAAGTGGGGGGGTGGAGATCTAATATATTGTTGTGTCAAACACTAAAGCATGATATTGTAATAAATCTGCACCCTATTCCCTATGTAGAACACTACTTTAGACCTGGTCAGAAGCACCGTAGTGCACTACATAGGGAATAGGGAACCATTTGGAACAGAGACAGTAATTCCCCTGAACATCTTCCTCTTCCTCATCTGGTTTCTTGAACAGCCCTTCACTCCTCCCCTCTTCCTCCCCTCCTCCCTTTTCATTCTATTCTATCAGCCACACCACTAGCTCACCTCCACACAATACATTTACAAGTTAAAGACACACCTTGGAATAAATAACAAAGGAAAACTATTACTAGATGAAGTTTAGTGTTTTTTATTATTTCCCATCACCATAAATCATATTTAATCACTGAACAGTAGCAGACCTAACTTCATCTGTTCCTGACTCTGGATAGTGGATTAAAAAGACCATCAATCTCCAATGATATTAAAGTACTATTCTGAACATTACTGATATACTGAGTGGCAAGTCAAGATATCTGCTGGTTTTATTGTTTGGTCAATAGCACCACCTGCTGGACAGGTTTAATGTTGCTGGACTGAGCAGTATGGGAGGATGAAAGATGACACATTTAGGGACGGTTTCCTGGACATCTACATTGAACATACTTTTTAGTCCAGGACTAGGATTAATCTGTGTCTGGGAAACCAGTCCATATAGTTTAGTAGAAAGTAAGTGATACCAGCTTGTAGTGGGCTGACTAGTCCTGAATTGTCCTTTAGTTCCTGGACCATTTTCCATGCAGCTCCAGGTGACAGAGAACACATCAATTAGGACCAACAAGCTGATCAATGATACTGAGGAGAATTACATAGAGACAGAAAACCAACTGAGAAAACATATCAATGGTTCTGAATGACAACCAATATACATCAACACCAGACATCATGATTCATGGAAATGTACAAAATTAAAACATTGCAATTACAAAAATATGAAAACATTGTATTGAATTTTAATTAATAACAAATCAGTTTATCAGCTCAGCAGAACTAGAGAAAAGTGGAAAATATCCAAGGATAGAGGGGCTGAGTGAATGTGGTCTGGACTCTGTGGAGGAGGGTCATTCTGTCAGAGACACTGTAGAAGGACAGAGTACCTGCCTTGTGATCCAGGTACACTCCTACTCTGGAGGACTGAGGGCCTGATACTTTAGTCTCAACATTATTGTGTCTGAAACAATAACCACCTCTATAGCACAGTAAACTCCAGGACTTGTTATTGTCTCCAAATACACCATCTGTCCCTGTTCTGCTGATGTCTTTATATGAGACTGCTGTAAAAACATCACCAGTCCACTCCACCTCCCAGTAACAGCGTCCAGACAGACCCTCTCTACACAGAACCTGACACCAGTTGGTGAATCTGTCTGGATGGTCAGGATATGGTTGGACTTGGTCTGTATAGGTCACCTTTCTGTTCCCTTTAGACAGAGAGAGGAGTGTGTGTGCTGTGTTTGGGTCCAGTGTGAGCTGAGAGGAATCTGGGAGAAGAGCAGAGCAGAGACCAATGAGGGGAGTCAGAACAATAAGTTAAGTCAGATACTGTATCTACCCTGTCTTTGATTAGAGCACAACAGAGATCAAATCAGAGAAATATGAGTCAGATAGATACCCAGTCTTTGATTAGATCTACTATTGCTATATATTTCTAGAGGGATTGTTAGGAGTGTCAGTAAAAAGAGACTGTTAGTTACTTCACAATAAAGAGACTCACATTGTAACAACTGTTCTCTGGTCTTGGGCTCTGGAGGCAGTACAACATCCACTATATTCACTACAGACACACAAACACATTGACAGAGAGAGGGAATGTTATCATCAGACCATATTCCACATGTATATGACTAGTAGGGAACTTTCAATGGTCTAAAGTTGATGTTCTTATTGTTTTCAACACACCTGTAGTGGAGATCTTGGTCCATTCTCCTTTAAGGAAGTATTCTAGTTTCTCTCTCAGTTCAGACACAGTCTTACTCACATCTCCAAAGTACTGAAGAGGACGGACAACGATGCTGGGTAAGTCTGAAGATACACTGATACTGGAGAGAGACTGATAACTCTGGAGAGAGAGCGAGAGACAGAGACAGAGACAGAGACAGAGACAGAGACAGAGACAGAGACAGAGACAGAGACAGAGACAGAGACAGAGACAGAGACAGAGCGAGCGAGAGAGAGAGAGGACAGACAGGACAACATAATGATGTAGATGAATAGTTTCACATGAAGTTAATTTCATATCACATGTAACAAGACAGTTTAGTTACCTGGAGGAAATGGATGTGATCCTCTGTGTGTGAGAGCTGCTCCAGCTCAGTGCTTCTCTTCCTCAGCTCAGCTATCTCCTGCTTCAGTTGCTCCAGGAGTCCTTCAGCTTGACTCACTTGAGCCTTCTCTTGGGCTCTGATCAGCTCCTTCACCTCAGAGCTCCTTCTCTCAATGGAGTGGATCAGCTCAGTAAAGATCTGATCACTGTCCTCCACTGCTGCCTGTGCAGAGCGCTGGAGAGAGAGACAGAGACAGAGACAGAGACAGAGACAGAGACAGAGACAGAGACAGAGACAGAGAGAGAGAGAGAGAGAGACAGTAGGTACTGCACCTCATTGAGTCCGAATGCTCTCCAGGTCCACCAGGCCTTGTACCCCCTCCTGGACAGACAGGTACAGAACACCTCTTGGTCCTGCTCTACTCTCCTCCCTCCTGGACAGACAGGTACAGAACACCTCTTGGTCCTGCTCTACTCTCCTCCCTCCTGGACAGACAGGTACAGAACACCTCTTGGTCCTGCTCTACTCTCCTCCCTCCAGGACAGACAGGTACAGAACACCTCTTGGTCCTGCTCTACTCTCCTCCCTCCTGGACAGACAGGTACAGAACACCTCTTGGTCCTGCTCTACTCTCCTCCCTCCTGGACAGACAGGTACAGAACACCTCTTGGTCCTGCTCTACTCTCCTCCCTCCTGGACAGACAGGTACAGAACACCTCTTGGTCCTGCTCTACTCTCCTCCCTCCTGGTACCCCCTCCAGTAGCCTGCCCCGTAGCAGAGCTAGACCCAGCCTCTGCCCCCTGAGTCCAAGTAGGCTGGACAATAGAACGAGTCCAAACGGCCAAAGAACATTGTCTGAGCTGGAACACTAGCGAGGCCATAGCAAATGAATTGAAACAAACCTTCACAGAGCCTCTTCTGACTGGAATGATCCTTAGAATTCCATTTCCCCTAAATGGCACCAAAAAATGTCTCCCTTTTTATTTGACCACTAAAACCTGTTCTTAGGACCAAACTGGAAAATAACAACTTGTCTCCCCTCCTGGACCGCTTGGTGTTAAGTAGCAGACTAGGTGAAAAATCTGTAAATCTCCTTTTTTAGGCAGATTTAGTCACTTAACCCTAGTGGCTCTGGATAAGAGTGTCTGCTAAATGACTCACATGTAAACTTAAATACAAAGTTAACTAGATATAATGTGTCATTTATAGCCTGGCACAGATAGTAAAACTACATTAAATACAATGTTATCTAGATATCATTTATAGCCTGGTACAGATAGTAAAACTACATTAAATACAAAGTTAACTAGATATCATTTGTGTCATTTATAGCCTGGCACAGATAGTAAAACTACATTAAATACAACGTTAACTAGATATCATTTGTGTCATTTATAGCCTGGTACAGATAGTAAAACTACATTAAATACAACGTTAACTAGATATCATCGCCACATAACTGATATTGAATTTAAAAGACACCGTTAACGTTACCGTTAGCTAGCTCACAACGTCTGTTACACTGTAACTTACCGGCAGCCTCACATAAAAACGTATTGGTTAACAAAGCTTTGATTATGACCAAAGTCTATAGTAGTGAAAAGTCTCTCTCTCTATTGTAACTTACCACAAATTGCCATCATAGCCTATCTACATGAATGTGTCCTGTCAGAGTCTTTTCCTCTCCGTTAACCGTTAGCTAGCAGTCTCGAGCCACAGCTGACGTTGACCACAATGAGCTACAAGTAGGACTGACGTCACTACCGGTGCAGCAGCCTCTGCAGCAGCAGCCTCCCCCGGGTCCTAGTGCCCGCCCGGTAACACGGTTAAGATGCGATGGAACGGTTGACGGGAAAACAACAAATCACAGAGAAAATATATTGACTGATATATTGAATTGTTTAGGGTAGCTTTAGCTTTGGCTTTAATACATTCAGAAAATACTTGAAAACCAAAATAAAAAAGAATAGTAACCCTCCTCAGGAACCACAAAACCCTCACAGACCAACTTCTTCTTCTATGATATAATGGCGGTCCACAAACCAACGTTAAAGGTGCATGGCGCCACCTACTGTGCTGGAGTGTGTCCAATCACGGTTTACACCACTCTAAATCCTCCTACCTAACTCAGAACTTCAGAGAAAATAAAAAAGAGTCCTACTAACTTCTAATAGACCCTCCCCCATCCCCCAAATCCCTTCCAACCCCCCCCAACCCCGTCCAACCTCAATGACCCTACACTTCAATCTTTCCCTCTTTATGATAATACTAATAAAACACCCTTCCAACTAAAACTACACTTATTAAAAACCCACTACCCCATTCCACTACTTTGACCCTATCTGCTCCTGCACCATGCCAACTAACCCTACACTCATTAAAAACCCACTACCCCATTCCACTACTTTGACCCTATCTGCTCCTGCACCATGCCAACGACCTGGGAGGACGGGACACCACCACTCAACACACCCTGGAACTCTTCTGAAGTCAAATCTCATATGACCAAATACTTCTCTGGTTCTGAACTCTTCACCACACCTTCTACCTCACTTAACTCTCCCTCATTCATTTCCATTTCACCTCCAGAACTCAGTCTGGCGCACGACTCACTCTGTTTGCACTTGATTTATAACATTTGACATGTCTCTATTCTTTTGAAAATAAATGTGTAATGTTTACTGTTCATTCATGATTGTTTATTATCTATTTCACTTATTTGGCATAGTAAAGATATGTTTCCCAAGCAAATAAAGATCTTTGAATTGAATTGAGAGAGAGCTCCACGTTAATGTATAGGGGACATGAGTCAGTCATGGTTGCTCATGGTTATGTGATGAGGTAGCCCCGCCTGCTACTTCTAAATCAATGTCGGTCCAATAGGGAATGTCCTCTTGGTGTAACGGTCAAGATGTTGGTTTCTCCCGCGGTAGACCTGGGTTCATATCCCGTCAGTTACATTAAACAGTCTATTCTCTGAAAGGGGTCCAGACAGCCTGTTCCCAACAGTGGGGTCAGTGGGATTGGATAAGGTCCCCTCTCTCTCTCTCTGATTGGAGGAGAGAAGTGAAATGGTGTGTCTCCTCTGGTCAACAATACTCACCTTGAAAGACTCCACAGCCTGTTGGAGCTCCTTCAGCTCCTTCTCTCTCTCCTGGAATCTCTGCTGGACCTTCTGCTGACTCATCCCCAGCTGCCTCTGTGGAGAATCATGCTTCAATGAGCTATCAAGCTTTATTAGTCCAGTAGATCAATAGTATAGTAATGTGACATAGGACCCATAGAGAGGAAGGTCTACAATCCTGAGGAAGTCCCTTTACAATATTATAGTATGTTACTATGTTAATGATTATAGTTTTTATGGTGGGCCTACATGTATCAAGGGGTTGAGACTGAACTTTGGACTCATAAAAGGCCATTCAGAATGATAATAGTGTTTGACTTTAGAAAATGGTGATACATTTGGAGAATCTGGGTTAACATATCTATATACTCAAGGTTTGTGTTCATATTTGTGGATCCATTTCATTTGAATTCTCTCATATTCAAACAGATTTAGTTCCTATTGTATCTTTAATTCTTTGTTTATCAGACAGTCACCAACAAGTTGTTCTGGTCTTACCTGTTTCTCAGTCCTCTCTGCTGCAGCTGACACTGTATCATGGCCTTTATGTTCATCCATTGTACACGGCAGACAGATACACTGCTGATCGGTACGACAGTAAACCTCCAGCAGTTTGTCATGATGAGAGCAGATCTTCTCCTGTAGTTGTGCGGTGGCTTTGACCAGCTTGTGCTTCTTCAAAGCAGGAAATTCATAGTGAGGTTGGAGGTGAATCTCACAGTAAGAGGCCAGACACGCCAGACAGGACATGAGGGCTTTCTGCTTTCTGGTCCCAGGGCAGACATCACACGCCACATCTCCAGGTCCAGCATAGCACAGAGCAGGAGGGGGAGCAGCCTGGAGTCCTGTCTTCTTCAGTTTCTCCACCAGCTCAGCCAACATGTTATTTTTCCTCAGATTAGGCCTTGGAGTGAAGGTCTCTCTGCACTGAGGACAGCTATAGACCCCTTTCAGAACATCCTGATCCCAGCAGCCCTCAATACAGATTCTACAGTAATTGTGTCCACAGGCAGTAGTGACCGGCTCCTTCAGTAGATCCAGACAGACAGAACAACAGAACTGGTCCTGGTCCAGCAGAACTCCCTGTTGAGCCATTTGGACGGTTGTTCACTCTCACACAGACAGACGACAGAGAGAATCAGATCAGTTTCGTTTCCACATAAGAGTTTGTGAAGGGGAGGGACTTCCTGGTTCTGCCAGAGGGCTGGGGTTAGATGGAGGGAAGGAGGGAGTGAGAGAGGGAGGGGTTAGAGGAAGGGAGGGAGAGAGAGAGAACTGCAGGCAAAGTTGAGTAGGAGACAAATATTTTAGTTCCTAAGTTAGGACCCTTAATATGAATTAAATGAAATAGAGTGGTTAGAATATATAATGGGTAACAGTTTCTATGAAGTACATATCTATAATGCTTTTAATGAATGTTGTAATGTCTTAAACTTATATGATGTGATACTAACTATAAGCGTCCATAATAACTCATACATGGTTGTAAAACTGTACAATGTGTTCTAGATAATTAGCTACAATGGGGGGAGGGGGGACTTTCAATGGATACAATGTACAAAGAGGAGGAAGGGAAGCGCTACTAAGGTACACTATAGTATATTTTGGTAGATAGAAGGTGCTCTTTGGTAAAAGGGGTAAATTGGTCATCAAAAAGAAAGGAGGACCAAGGCACTCTTCATATAATTAATTAAAATGCCTTTATTAGTATGGCATGTTCAATAGAAACAAAGGTGTTTACAAACCGACGCGTTTCGGCTGCATGGCCTTCGTCAGGGAGTACAGAAAAGGGAGAATACAATGTCCTCTTTTGAAAGGCTTTTCCAATTAGCCCTAATTAGAAGAGGGAGTGGTTACCAAATTGGACACACCTAGTAAGCAATAATATACACATGAAAAGGTGAAATACTGTAGCTATGTTATCATGAGCATACAACTCCAAGCTAGAAGCATCAGAACACCCAGCGAGGCAGTTCCAACCCTAACCATGACTGGGAGAAGTGTCCAGAACAAGAAAGCAATATATTCCACAGTACACTAGACCACAGCAAAACATGAACAACAGTCCAAACATAGCTGAGGGCGTTTGAGCAAAATGTCCACTAGATGTCAGCAAATGGACCCATCATGACCCTACAGGAAGGGTGAGAAATCCATGTCTTCATTTAAACCAGGGTACTTAGTGGCCTGTAGTTTGTAAATCCAAAAACTTTCCCTTTGGTTTAATTGTTTAAGACGGTCCCCTTTTCTAATAGAGGCCGGAACATGATCAATACCCATAGCTTGTAGGGAGGCAGGGTAGCCATGGTGTAAGGACTTGTAGTGCCTTGCCATGGGCTAGTCTTCATTGCCTACCCGTATGGTGTACTTGTGTTCCGCCAAGCGATCTTGAAGGCGTCTCTTTGTCCGTCCAATGTAGAACACCACGCATTGTGGACATTCTAATCTATAGATGACATGAGTGGTTTTGCAGTTAATAAAATGCTTGACGTAATACTCCATTTTAGAAGCTGTGTCAACAAAATACTTTTTCTGTGCAATATTACTGCAATGGTTGCACTGGTTACATTTAAAAGAGCCCTTGGGTTTGTGGTCAAGCCAAGTTTTTTGAGAGTCACCCGGAAGATAACTGTGGACTAATTTGTCGATGTTTCGCTGGTATGTAAAAGTGCCGCCTCCCTCTTGTAATTGTAAAAACAAAGGAACCTAAAATGTGTATGTATAAGTATGTATAAGTTATAATGTTATAATGTATAAGTCAATATAAGTATGTTATAAGTTATAATGTTATAATGTATAAGTCAATATAAGTATGTATAAGTTATAATGTTATAATGTATAAGTCAATATAAGTATGTTATAAGTTATAATGTTATAATGTATAAGTCAATGTAAGTATGTATAAGTTATAATGTTATAATGTATAAGTCAATGAATGTGTGGTAATTGTTGTCAATGTGTGTTATTTGTTATATGTATTATCTCTTAATGCACGGATCTCGTTAGCGGGATCATTTTCCACAACATCCGGTGAAATTGCAGTGCCAATTTCAAAATAACAAATCTTAATATTATTCATTCATGGAAATACAAGTGTAACACCATTCAAAAGCTTAGAATCTTGGTAATCGTTGTCAGATTTCAAAATACTCATTCATTTTTCAAAATACAAGCCTCAAGCCCTGAATAAAGACAGTTGACATCTAGTGGAAGCCATAGGAATTGCAATTTGGGTGACGGACATAGATGTTTCCAATAGATTTACAAAATAAGAGCCTGTGAGCACGTCAGACAGGATATTCAGGAAAATAGACCGCTAAGAAAGTTAACAGTAGCTCGCCTTCTGAGTGTTAGTGTCTCGTTCCTCGTAAGGATCGGACCAAGGCGCAGCGTGGTATGCCTACATTCTTCTGTTATTAAAGAAAGAACAAACAAACAAAACAACAAAACGAAACGTGAAGCTAATACGGATAGTGCAGACAGGCAACTAAACATAGAATAAGATCCCACAAACACCAAAGGAAAATGGCTACCTAAATATGATCCCCAATCAGAGACAACGATAAACAGCTGTCTCTGATTGGGAACCATTTCAGGCCAACATAGACATACAAAAACCCTAGACATACAAAACTAGAGTACCCACCCTAGTCACACCCTGACCTAACCAAAATATAAAGAAAAACAGAGATAACTAAGGTCAGGGCGTGACAGTTAGGGGTGCTGGGGTAACTTCCAGAAGGGTACTCAAGAGTAGTTAGGAACAGAAGCTGTATCTGAGTGAGAGTTCTGAAACAGGCGATAACCTTTGGGGCACCTGGGAGATAGAAATAATCTGTTGTCTGTCCTTATGTGTTTGGTGTGAGTGAAATGTGCAGTAGGTGGGGAGGTAAACGAATGGAGAATTGGTAATTTGGTCTGAGGACTGAGAGCCGTTATATGTAGATGTTTTACTACGGAGGAGGACGAGGAACAGTATATAGATAGTATATAGATAAAGGCATTACATTGGATATATATATATATATATTGGGTTGTAAAACTATAAAGGGATTTTTGGAAGTGAGGACGGCAGGAAGGAGTTCTGTCATTGTATAAGAAAAGACTGGTTTGATAAAGATAATACCTATAAGACGTATAATACCCTACACCCTGAGGAACTAGTAAAACCCTCAACATATTTTGTATAAGTTGACATAACTATCATTCTACAAGTAATTATAGGTCGTAAGGATCCTTTTAAGTGGAATTGGTGGGCATATGAGAAGACAGGAGGTTGTGTTTTATGGGCATATGAGAAGACAGAGGAGGTTGTGTTTTATGGACAGGTGAGAAGACAGAGGAGGTTGTGTTTTATGGGCAGGTGAGAAGACAGAGGAGGTTGTGTTTTATGGGCATATGAGAAGACAGAGGAGGTTGTGTTTTATGGACATATGAGAAGACAGAGGAGGTTGTGTTTTATGGGCAGGTGAGAAGACAGAGGAGGTTGTGTTTTATGGACATATGAGAAGACAGAGGAGGTTGTGTTTTATGGACATATGAGAAGACAGAGGAGGTTGTGTTTTATGGACATATGAGAAGACAGAGGAGGTTGTGTTTTATGGGCAGGTGAGAAGACAGAGGAGGTTGTGTTTTATGGGCATATGAGAAGACAGAGGAGGTTGTGTTTTATGGACATATGAGAAGACAGAGGAGGTTGTGTTTTATGGACAGGTGAGAAGACAGAGGAGGTTGTGTTTTATGGGCATATGAGAAGACAGAGGAGGTTGTGTTTTATGGGCATATGAGAAGACAGAGGAGGTTGTGTTTTATGGACAGGTGGGAAGACAGAGGAGGTTGTGTTTTATGGACATATGAGAAGACAGAGGAGGTTGTGTTTTATGGGCATATGAGAAGACAGAGGAGGTTGTGTTTTATGGGCATATGAGAAGACAGAGGAGGTTGTGTTTTATGGACATATGAGAAGACAGAGGAGGTTGTGTTTTATGGGCAGGTGAGAAGACAGAGGAGGTTGTGTTTTATGGGCATATGAGAAGACAGAGGAGGTTGTGTTTTATGGACATATGAGAAGACAGAGGAGGTTGTGTTTTATGGACAGGTGAGAAGACAGAGGAGGTTGTGTTTTATGGACATATGAGAAGACAGAGGAGGTTGTGTTTTATGGGCAGGTGAGAAGACAGGGGAGGTTGTGTTTTATGGGCAGGTGAGAAGACAGAGGAGGTTGTGTTTTATGGGCAGGTGAGAAGACAGAGGAGGTTGTGTTTTATGGGCATATGAGAAGACAGAGGAGGTTGTGTTTTATGGACATCTGAGAAGACAGAGGAGGTTGTGTTTTATGGGCAGGTGAGAAGACAGAGGAGGTTGTGTTTTATGGGCAGGTGAGAAGACAGGAAATAGAGATACAACTGATACAACATCCACTATTGATATTAGTGCGATATTAGGTAGGAAAGGCATACAGCACCTACACCATTATCATTACACATTGACTGTCAAAGAAAACCAAACTGACTCTCACCATGTCTGCAAAGGCCTGTTAAGGGTTTTTTACAGAAGTTATTTGAATAAAAGGTTGAACATATTTGTCAGTGACACTTTCCTACCATAGGAGATGTACAACCCTTAATATACCAGTCAAATAATCACAAGAAAGTTGAGTTCTTTAGAGATTTTCATAGAAAATGACTTTGTGATGCTATCATCAGGGGGCACTGGTGAATAATATATTACTGTTACTCTATAACTTTAACTAAATATAAATGTAAAAATGTTAATAAATACTTTGTTGATGGAAAATGTATTTGATACAATTGTAATATATTGTTGTCTCAGTTAGCTGTCTTAGTAATATGAATGCACTTAACAGAGCATCTGCTAAATTACTAACATGTAAATGTATACATGAATAATTGTAAACCATGCTGAGTATTATTCTAATGAGCTCCTCCCCAAAACAAGACCAATAAGACTACCCAGTGTGCTTTGCAGTTTATTTAGTATGTTCATATTCAGATATAGATTTTATTCATTTAGCTTCTCCAGAGTGACTTGCTCAACTAAGGTAGATAACAACATACAGTATCACTGTCAAGAAGCAAGAAAAAAGGGGTTTTAGCCATTACTGAGAATCTTGTTGCTCTTTGGGCCAAATATTTGCAAGTGTATTTTTGTTTAAAATTAAGTATGTTACATTTCATTAAATACAAAATGCAGGTGTTGTGTGCAAGTATTTTGTTGTTTATTTTGATACATTGTTCTTTATGGTATTTTGTATCAGTATTTGTGGTTTATTTTTATACATTGATCTTTATGGTATTTTGTATCTATATTTTGAAATAGTATTTTTTCATTTTTGCTCAAACCTGGTAGTAGAATACTATATGAGATAGTGGCTGGGCTGGAGACCCAGCAACCGCATGGTGACTCACCAAACGAGCATAGAGAGCTGACTGCAGCAAGGTGTACTGCTTAGCTAGGATGTGGCCCTAATTGGAGAGTGGCTTTAGGGTGGAGTACACTTCCAACAGCAGGACTTCCCTTCAACACTTTACAGAAGATAATGTGGAGACAGAGATGTGGAGTATTTATGTTATATGTATTTGAAATACATATTTAACCCTCCTGCTGTGTTCTGGTTGACTTGGACTGATTTGCAAGTTCTCTCTGAAAAATGTAGTTAATTTAATCTGATCGTCATAAGGTTCCATGATTTTGTCCACACAGGGCTTCTGAACACACAAAATACATTTTGAAGATTTTCATGAAATATTGGATGTTTAATTTAACTTTTGTCCACCTGTGGTGTTCCCGCTCAAAACTGACAGGTCATTACAAATGAATGGGTGAGACTACAATTAGTGTATAACATTTTGTTCAGGCATCAGATGGACACACTTCCTCTCCCAGACCCCCACATGCATGTGTGTTTGAGCACACACCCTATTCAATGTCAACCCCCACAGAAACCTTTCCCCAACAGAATCTCTCCCTTAAGGGAACCTGTTGGCATTCTCACAAACAAACACGTAAAATAACAGAAATACTCATCATAAACTTTGATGAAAGATACATATTTTACATATAATTAAAGATACACTGGTTCTTAATGCAACCGCTGTGTCAGATTTTTTTTTACCTGTTAGGCGGGCTGTCCCGACATCGGTACACTTATGACAACATCCAGCTCTATTGCAGGGCGCGAAATTCAAAATCTATTTTTTTTTAATATTTAACTTTCACACATTAACAAGTCCAATACAGCATTTGAAAGATAAACATCTTGTCAATCCAGCCAACATGTCCGATTTTTTAAATGTTTTACAGAGAAAACACCACATATATTTATGTTAGCTCACCACCAAATAAAAAAGTGAACAGACAAGTAGAAGCAGCACAAGTATGATTCAAGTAGCATGCACAAGCCAACCTAACTAACCTAGAACCAACCTAAACAACCTAGAAAAAACTACCTCAGATGACAGTCCTATAACATGTTACACAATAAATCTATGATTTGTTCATAAAATGTGCATATTTTAGCTATAAATCAGTTTTACATTACTGCTCCCATCATAGCTACAGTCTGAAATCGCACGGGAGTAGCCAGAGAAAATACAGACACCAAAGTCAACTACTAATTACACCTCATAAAACATTTCAGAAAATATATGGTGGATAGCTAATGAAAGACAAAGAACTTGTGAATAGAGCCAATATTTCCGATTTTTGAAGTGTTTTACAGCGAAAACACAATATATCGTTATATTAGCTTACAACATTAGCTAGCATACGGCAGCATTGATTCTAGTCAAACGCTAGCATAGCACAGTTCGACAGATATATGAAAAAGCATCCCAAATTGGGTCCTTATCTTTGTTGATATTCCATCAGAATGTTGTAAAGGGGTCCATTGTCCAGTACAGTCTTTAGTTGGGTTCCAGAACGAACTATTTCCCTCTTGTATTAGCATGCACACTGGCCGTGCGGCGCTAATCTCTCTTTCTTCAAACAATTCTTGCGTCACATCACGTCTAAAGTCCAGAATAAATTTCAATAATATAATTAAACTATATTGAAAAAACATACTTTAGGATGATTTTGTGACATGTATCAAATAATATCGTAGCCAGAGATCATATTCACCTTTACCGAGCGTCTTCCATGAGCCAAGTCCATTTTCTAATTCCTGCCCAGAATCTTTTTTGAAGTGCGCAGGTCTCACTCCAAGATGTTGTGTTCAGCCCCTGGAAGAGATATTCAACTGCTTTCTTCTCTCACTTCCGCATTACACCCAGATGAACGTGTATGACGTGTTTCTACGGTCCTAAGTGACATGACCTTTTATAGACACGCTCTTAAAGAGAGACATCGCATTTGGAAATCTCAATTCCGGATAGGAAATGGGCTGTAAAAATAGTTCTGTTCCACTTAGAGAAATAATTCAAACGTTTTTAGAAACTAGGGACTGTTTTCTATCCAATAGTAGTAAATATATGCATATTGTAAGATCAAAAATTTCTTAAGAGGCCATTTGAAAATGTGCACATATTTTCCAGTTTTTTCAATATTCACCCTGCAGCCATTAAAGTTTTAAACTTTAGGAAAAAGCACACCATGCAATAATCTGAAACGGTGCTCAGATGGTAACAACATTTCTCCGCCATGTTGGAGTCAACAGAAATACGAAATTACATCATAAATATTCCCTTACCTTTGATTATCTTCATCAGAATGCAGTGCCAGGAATCCTAGTTCCACAATAAATCGTTGTTTTATTCGGTAATGTCCATTACTTATGTCCAATTAGCTAATTATGCTAGCATGTGTAGAGCACGTGTCCAAACGCTCGCGCAGATGCAGGCAAAGGTCGGACGAAAACTTCAAAAAGTTATATTCCAGGTCGAATAAACTGGTCAAACTAAGTAGAGAATCAATCTTCAGGATGTTGTTATCATTTATATCCAAAAAGGTTCCAACCGGAGAATTCTTTTCAGTCTCTATAAGTAATGGAACGCAAGACGATATAATGAGGAAATCGCTTGACCAAGAACTGGCAATCTGCCAGACCACTGACTCATTCCCCTCCCAACACAGCATAAGCTTCATTCCACGTTCTACTGACTATTGACATCTAGTGGAAGGCGTATGAAGTGCAAACAGATCCATAAATTACAGGGAATTGAATAGGCGATGACTTTAACAACAACCACTCTCAGACTTTTCACTTCCTGTTTGGATTTTTTCTCTGGTTTTTGCCTGTCATATGAGTTCTGTTACACTCACAGACATCATTCAAACAGTTTTAGAAACTTCAGAGTGTTTTATATCCAATAGTAATAATAATATGCATATATTAGCATGTGGGACAGAGTAGGAGGCAGTTCACTATGGGCACGAAATTCACCCAAAAGTGAAAATGCTGCCGCTTATACCAAAGAAGTTAATTTAGCAGACACTCTTATCATGCCAGACTTCTGATACCAGTAAAGGGTTAAAGAGGGGCTACAAAACGTGAAGTGCTACAAAAAATGGTAAGGAAAAATATGATGTATTTTGAAAATAAAAAATACTAACTAAATTGGAGTATAGTTCAGTTCAGTGTAATTCAAAATGTCAAAATACTCAGAAGTAATTAAAAAATGTGTTTCAAATATATGTAACATAAATAATAACCATCTCTGCCTACTACCCAACACTCTGTCATACTTCCTTATCAAAGAAACCACACCCCCTCTACATACAGACAACCCAGTCCAGTAGGAAGCCACTCCCTGTCCTCTGGTGTAGAGTTCAATGAAACAGAAAGTCATCTTTCACACCATTGCTTAACCAACAGGAGAGAGCACCAAAATGGCAGAGAATCAGGAACTGTTCTGTTGCTCAATCTGTCTGGATCTACTGAAGGATCCGGTGACTACTGCCTGTGGACACAGTTACTGTATGGGCTGTATTAAAGAAAGCTGGGATCAGGATCGCCTGAAAGGTGTGTACAGCTGTCCACAGTGCAGACAGACCTTTATCCCAAGGCCTGTTCTGAAGAGAAACATTGTGCTGGCTGAAGTGGTGGAGAAATTGAAGAAGACAGGACTCCAGGCTGCTCCCCCTCCTGCTCTGTGCTATGCTGAACCTGGAGATGTGGCGTGTGATTTCTGCACTGGGACCAGAAAGCAGAAAGCCCTCATGTCCTGTCTGGCGTGTCTGGCATCTTACTGTGAGACTCACCTCCAACCTCACTATGAATTTCTTGCTTTGAAGAAGCACAAGCTGGTCAAAGCCACCGCACAACTACAGGAGAAGATCTGCTCTCATCATGACAAACTGCTGGAGGTTTACTGTCGTACCGATCAGCAGTGTATCTGTTATCTGTGTACAATGGATGAACATAAAGGCCATGATACAGTGTCAGCTGCAGCAGAGAGGACTGAGAAACAGGTAAGACCAGAACAACTTGTTGGTGACTGTCTGATAAACAAAGAATTAAAGATACAGTAGGAACTAAATCTGTTTGAATATGAGAGAATTCAAATGAAATGGATCCACAAATATGAACACAAACCTTGAGTATATAGATATGTTAACCCAGATTCTCCAAATGTATCAACATTTTCTAAAGTCAAACACTATTATCATTCTGAATGGCCTTTTATGAGTCCAAAGTTCAGTCTCAACCCCTTGATGTAGGGTTAGTTGTCATGGTGCAGGAGCAGATAGGGTCAAAGTAGTGGAATGGGGTAGTGGGTTTTTAATGAGTGTAGGGTTAGTTGGCATGGTGCATGAACAGATAGGGTCAAAGTAGTGGAATGGGGTAGTGGGTTTTTAATGAGTGTAGGGTTAGTTGGAAGGGTGTTATTTAGTATTATCATAATATCTCCTTTTACCATTTTGTGTCACAAAGTATCATGGATTTATATTATTGTCCAGTTGGGGGCGGGAATGCAACATATTGGATGCCAACCACCGTTAATACAATGAAACCTTGAGTATATAGATATGTTAACCCAGATTCTCCAAATGTATCACCATTTTCTAAAGTCAAACACTATTATCATTCTGAATGGCCTTTTATGAGTCCAAAGTTCAGTCTCAACCCCTTGATACATGTAGGCCTACCATAAAAACTATAATCATTCACATAGCAACATAATATCATATTGTAAAGGGACTTCCCCAGGATTGTAGGCCTTCCTCTCTTTGGGTCCTATGTCACATGACTATACTATTAATCTACTGGACTAATAAAGCTTGATAGCTCATTGAAGAGTGATTCTCCACAGAGGCAGCTGGGGATGAGTCAGCAGAAGGTCCAGCAGAGATCCCAGGAGAGAGAGAAGGAGCTGAAGGAGCTCCAACAGGCTGTGGAGTCTTTCAAGGTGAGTATTGTTGACCAGAGGAGACACACCATTTCTCTTCTCCAATCAGAGAGAAAGAGAGGGGGAGAGGGGTCCAATCCCACTGACCCCACTTCAGAGAATAGACTACTTCATGTAACCAACTGGGCTACCTCATCACATAACCATGAGTAACCATGACCGACTCATGTCCCCTATACATTAAAACGGAGCTGTCTCTCACTCTCAATTGAATTAAATTCATAGGTCTTTATTGGCATGGAAATATACGTTTACATTGCCAAAGCAAGTGAAATAGTTAATAAACAAAAGTGAAATAAACAATCAGAAATGAACAGTAAACATTACACTCACATTTATTTTCAAAAGAATAGAGACATTTCAAATGTTATAATTCAAGTGCAAACAGAGTGAGTCGTGCGCCAGACTGAGTTCTGGAGGTGAAATGGAAATGAATGAGGGAGAGTTAAGTGAGGTAGAAGGTGTGGTGAAGAGTTCAGAACCAGAGAAGTATTTGGTCATACGAGATTTGACTTCAGAAGAGTTACAGGGTGTGTTGAGTGGTGGTGTCCTGTCCTCCCAGGTCGTTGGCATGGTGCAGGAGCAGATAGGGTCAAAGTAGTGGAATGGGGTAGTGGGTTTTTAATGAGTGTAGAGTTAGTTGGCATGGTGCAGGAGCAGATAGGGTCAAAGTAGTGGAATGGGGTAGTGGGTTTTTAATGAGTGTAGGGTTAGTTGGCATGGTGTTGCTTAGTATTATCATAATTTCCCATTTTCCCATTTTGTATCACAAAGTAAAATAGATTTATATTATTGTCCAGTTGGGGGCGGTAATGCAACATATTGGATGCCAACCATCGTTAAACTCCAAAGAAGAAGAAACGTTATATTATGTCTATGTACAGTGTTGTAACGATGTCTCTCTCTCTCTCATTCCATCACTTTCGTGGTAGTTGGTTGTGTGGGTCTCTGGTTATGAATGGGATGCTGTCAGACAATCGTTGATGGATATTTATAGAGCTCTGATCAGGACAACAATTGATTACAGGTGTATAGTTTATGGAACAGCAGCAAAGACTTGTCTTCAGAAGCTGGACAGAATCCAGTATATAGCTTTAAGGATATGTATTGGTGCATTTAAATCAACATCTGTATGTGTCTTACTAGTGGATGCAGGTGAGATGCCTTTGGATATACGGCGTAATAAATTGTCATTAGCTTATTGGGTTGAAAGGCTGTGAGGTTGAGCATCCCACTGCTACTGTTCTAGATGACTGTTGGGAATATACTAGTAGACAAGGCAGTGGTTTTGGTTGGACAGTTGTAGGTATTAATGTTACTATGGAGAATTGAAAGAATGGGTGTAGTAGTGAGATTCTGCTGGGTCCCAACACATTCAGGTGTGGAAGGAAATTAAATTGTAGACCAGTTATCTAAAAGAGCTTTGAAACAAGATATAATTGATATTAATGTTCCACTGGGTAGAGGTGAGGCCAAATGTAAGATCAGAGACATTTTGATAGATGTGTGGCAGAAGAGATGGGACTCTGAGCACAAGGGACGGCATTTATATGTCCTCTAAAGGTCGGTGGACCAAGGATCAAAGGTCAGATTAGGAAGGAAGAGGTGGTGTTTACTCGATTGTGTTTAGGACATTGTACATTGAACTGGTCCTTACATCTGGTTGGCAGTATGTGAATGGTTTGTGTCTGGAGGGTATGGTCAATGAAACGGTGGAGCATGTGTTGTTATATTGTTGTAAGGATGTTGAAGAGAGGGAAAGATTGAAGTGTTGGGTCATTGAGGTTGGATGGGGTTGGGGGGGTTGGAAGGGATTTGGGGGATGGGGGAGGGTCTATTAGAAGTTAGTAGGACTCTTTTTTTATTTTCTCTGAAGTTCTGAGTTAGGTAGGAGGATTTAGAGTGGTGTAAACTGTGATTGGACACACACCAGCACAGTAGGTGGCGCCATGCACCTTTAACGTTGGTTTGTGGACCGCCATTATATCATAGAAGAAGAAGTTGGTCTGTGAGGGTTTTGTGGTTCCTGAGGGCTACTATTCTTTTTTATTTTGGTTTTCAAGTATTTTCAGAATTTATTAAAGCCAAAGCTAAAGCCCCCCTAAACAATTCAATATATCAGTCAATATATTTTCTCTGTGATTTGTTGTTTTCCCATCAACCGTTCCATCGCATCTTAACCGTGTTACCGGGCGGGCACTAGGACCCGGGGGAGGCTGCTGCTGCAGAGGCTGCTGCACCGCTAGTGACGTCAGTCCTACTTGTAGCTCATTGTGGTCAACGTCAGCTGTGGCTCGAGACTGCTAGCTAACGGTTAACGGAGAGGAAAAGACTCTGACAGGATACATTCATGTAGATAGGCTATGATGGCAATTTGTGGTAAGTTACAATAGAGAGAGAGACTTTTCACTACTATAGACTTTGGTCATAATCAAAGCTTTGTTAACCAATACGTTTTTATGTGAGGCTGCCGGTAAGTTACAGTGTAACAGACGTTGTGAGCTAGCTAACGGTAACGTTAACGGTGTCTTTTAAATTCCACATAAGTTATGTGGCGATGATATGTAGATAACGTTGTATTTAATGTAGTTTTACTATCTGTACCAGGCTATAAATGACACAAATGATATCTAGTTAACTTTGTATTTAATGTAGTTTTACTATCTGTACCAGGCTATAAATGACACAAATTATATCTAGTTAACTTTGTATTTAATGTAGTTTTACTATCTGTACCAGGCTATAAATGACACAAATGATATCTAGTTAACATTGTATTTAATGTAGTTTTACTATCTGTACCAGGCTATAAATGACACAGATGATATCTAGATAACGTTGTATTTAATGTAGTTTTACTATCTGTACCAGGCTATAAATGACACAAATGATATCTAGTTAACTTTGTATTTAATGTAGTTTTACTATCTGTACCAGGCTATAAATGACACATTATATCTAGTTAACTTTGTATTTAAGTTTACATGTGAGTCATTTAGCAGACACTCTTATCCAGAGCCACCAGGGTTAAGTGACTAAATCTGCCTACTAAAGGCGATTTACAGATTTTTCACCTAGTTTGCTACTTAACACCAAGCGGTCCAGGAGGGGAGACAAGTTGTTATTTTCCAGTTCCGTCCTAAGAACAGGTTTTAGTGGTCAAATAAAAAGGGAGACATCTTTTGGTGCCATTTAGGGGAAATGTAATTCTAAGGATCATTCCAGTCAGAAGAGGCTCTGTGAAGGTTCGTTTCAATTCATTTGCTATGGCCTCGGTAGTGTTCCAGCTCAGACAATGTTCTTTGGCCGTTTGGACTCGTTCTATTGTCCAGTCTACTAGGACTCAGGGGGCAGAGGCTGGGTCTAGCTCTGCTACGGGGAAGGCTACTGGAGGGGGTACCAGGAGGGAGGAGAGTAGAGCAGGACCAAGAGGTGTTCTGTACCTGTCTGTCCAGGAGGGAGGAGAGTAGAGCAGGACCAAGAGGTGTTCTGTACCTGTCTGTCCAGGAGGGAGGAGAGTAGAGCAGGACCAAGAGGTGTTCTGTACCTGTCTGTCCAGGAGGGAGGAGAGTAGAGCAGGACCAAGAGGTGTTCTGTACCTGTCTGTCCAGGAGGGAGGAGAGTAGAGCAGGACCAAGAGGTGTTCTGTACCTGTCTGTCCAGGAGGGAGGAGAGTAGAGCAGGACCAACAGGTGTTCTGTACCTGTCTGTCCAGGAGGGGGGACAAGGCCTGGTGGACCTGGAGAGCAGGGTGGCAGCGTTCTGACTCAATGAGGTGCAGAGAGGCTACTGTACCTACTGTCTCTCTCTCTGTCTCTCTCTCTGTCTCTCTCTCTCTCTCTTAACAGCGCTCTGCACAGGCAGCAGTGGAGGACAGTGATCAGATCTTTACTGAGCTGATCCGCTCCATTGAGAGAAGGAGCTCTGAGGTGAAGGAGCTGATCAGAGCCCAAGAGAAGGCTCAAGTGAGTCAAGCTGAAGGACTCCTGGAGCAACTGAAGCAGGAGATAGCTGAGCTGAGGAAGAGAAGCACTGAGCTGGAGCAGCTCTCACACACAGAGGATCACATCCATTTCCTCCAGGTAACTAAACTGTCTTGTTACATGTGATATGAAATGAACTTCATGTGAAACTATTCATCTACATCATTATGTTGTCCTGTCTCTCTCTCTGTCCCTGTCTCTCTCTCTGTCTGTCTCTCTCTCTCTGTCTGTCTCTCTCTCTCTGTCTGTCTCTCTCTCTCTCTCTCTGTCTGTCTCTCTCTCTCTCTCTCTGTCCCTCTCTCTCTCTCTGTCCCTCTCTCTCACTCTGTCTGTCTCTCTCTCTCTGTCTGTCTCTCTCTCTCTGTCTGTCTCTCTCTCTCTCTCTGTCTGTCTCTCTCTCTCTCTCTGTCTGTCTCTCTCTCTCTCTCTGTCTCTCTCTCTCTGTCCCTCTCTCTCTCTCTCTGTCCCTCTCTCTCTCTCTGTCCCTCTCTCTCTCTCTCTGTCCCTCTCTCTCTCTCTCTGTCCCTCTCTCTCTCTCTGTCTCTCTCTCTCTCTGTCCATCTGTCTCTGTCTCTCTCTCTCTTTCTCTCTCTCTGTCTCTCCCTCTGTCGGTCCCTCTCTCTCCCTCTGTCTGTCCCTCTCTCTCTCTCTGTCTCTCTCTCTCTCTCTCTCTCTCTCTCTCTCTGTCTGTCCCTCTCTCTCTCTCTCTCTCTGTCTGTCCCTCTCTCTCTCTCTCTCTCTCTCTCTCTCTCTCTCTCTCTCTCGGTCTGTCCCTCTCTCTCTGTCTGTCCCTCTCTCTCTCTCTCTCTCTCTCTGTCTGTCCCCCTCTCTCTCTCTCTCTCTCTCTCTCTCTCTCTCTCTCCCTCTCTCTCTCTCTCTGTCTGTCTGTCCCTTTCTCTCTCTCTCTGTCTGTCCCTCTCTCTCCCTCTGTCTCTTTATCACTGTCTCTCTCTTTCTCTACCTCTGTCCCTCTCTCTCTGTCTCTCTCTCTCTCTCCAGAGTTATCAGTCTCTCTCCAGTATCAGTGTATCTTCAGACTTACCCAGCATCGTTATCCGTCCTCTTCAGTACTTTGGAAATGTGAGTAAGACTGTGTCTGAACTGAGAGAGAAACTAGAAGACTTCCTTAAAGGAGAATGGACCAAGATCTCCACTACAGGTGTGTTGAAAACAATAAGAACATCAACTTTAGACCATTGAAAGTTCCCTACTAGTCATATACATGTGGAATATGGTCTGATGATAACATTCCCTCTCTCTGTCAATGTGTTTGTGTGTCTGTAGTGAATATAGTGGATGTTGTACTGCCTCCAGAGCCCAAGACCAGAGAACAGTTGTTACAATGTGAGTCTCTTTATTGTGAAGTAACTAACAGTCTCTTTTTACTGACACTCCTAACAATCCCTCTAGAAATATATAGCAATAGTAGATCTAATCAAAGACTGGGTATCTATCTGACTCCTCATATTTCTCTGATTTGATCTCTGCTGTGCTCTAATCAAAGACAGGGTAGATACAGTATCTGACTTAACTTATAGTTCTGACTCCCCTCATTGGTCTCTGCTCTGCTCTTCTCCCAGATTCCTGTCAACTCACACTGGACCCAAACACAGCATACACATACCTCTCTCTGTCTAAAGGGAACAGAAAGGTGAAACGTACAGGCCAAGTCCAACCATATCCTGATCATCCAGACAGATTCACCAACACGTTACAGGTTCTGTGTAGAGAGGGTCTGTCTGGACGCTGTTACTGGGAGGTGGAGTGGACTGGTAATGTTTTTAGTGTTGTTGAAACAGCAGTCTCATATAAAGACATCAGCAGAACAGAGAGAGGTAATGATGGTGGATTTGGAAACAATAACAAGTCCTGGAGTTTAAGGTGCTCTAGAGGTGGTTATTGTTTGAGACACAATAATGTTGAGACTAAAGTATCAGGCCCTCAGTCCTCCAGAGTAGGAGTGTACCTGGATCACAAGGCAGGTACTCTGTCCTTCTACAGTGTCTCTGACACAATGACCCTCCTCCACAGAGTCCAGACCACATTCACTCAGCCCCTCTATCCTGGGTTTAATCTCTCTGGTACTGCTGAGCTGGTTAAACTGTAGTAGGGTCCACATAGATACTAGTCATGCTGGTGTAGTCTATAGCTGAGCTGGTTAAACTGTAGTAGGGTCCACATAGATACTAGTCATGCTGGTGTAGTCTATAGCTGAGCTGGTTAAACTGTAGTAGGGTCCACATAGATACTAGTCATGCTGGTGTAGTCTATAGCTGAGCTGGTTAAACTGTAGTAGGGTCCACATAGATACTAGTCATGCTGGTGTAGTCTATAGCTGAGCTGGTTAAACTGTAGTAGGGTCCACATAGATACTAGTCATGCTGGTGTAGTCTATAGCTGAGCTGGTTAAACTGTAGTAGGGTCCACATAGATACTAGTCATGCTGGTGTAGTCTATAGCTGAGCTGGTTAAACTGTAGTAGGGTCCACATAGATACTAGTCATGCTGGTGTAGTCTATAGCTGAGCTGGTTAAACTGTAGTAGGGTCCACATAGATACTAGTCATGCTGGTGTAGTCTATAGCTGAGCTGGTTAAACTGTAGTAGGGTCCACATAGATACTAGTCATGCTGGTGTAGTCTATAGCTGAGCTGGTTAAACTGTAGTAGGGTCCACATAGATACTAGTCATGCTGGTGTAGTCTATAGCTGAGCTGGTTAAACTGTAGTAGGGTCCACATAGATACTAGTCATGCTGGTGTAGTCTATAGCTGAGCTGGTTAAACTGTAGTAGGGTCCACATAGGTACTAGTCATGCTGGTGTAGTCTATAGCTGAGCTGGTTAAACTGTAGTAGGGTCCACATAGATACTAGTCATGCTGGTGTAGTCTATAGCTGAGCTGGTTAAACTGTAGTAGGGTCCACATAGATACTAGTCATGCTGGTGTAGTCTATGGCTGAGCTGATTAAACTGTAGTAGGGTCTACATAGATACTAGTCATGCTGGTGTAGTCTATAGCTGAGCTGGTTAAACTGTAGTAGGGTCCACATAGATACTAGTCATGCTGGTGTAGTCTATAGCTGAGCTGGTTAAACTGTAGTAGGGTCCACATAGATACTAGTCATGCTGGTG